>NC_039243.1:26448934-26646434 GCF_003368295.1 Carassius auratus | reverse complement strand
AAATCAATCAAATCATAAATCAGATAAAATAATTGCTAAACAAAATGACTATACAGTGATATAAAATACTGGTCAAGTCACCTACCCCTACCAGAATGTCATGCCCAAACACACACATAAAAACCCAATATGAAACACTTTTCTAATGACTATACAGTTCTGCAAAGAAAAACGGTCCAGATTGCTCAGTCCACTTCCATAGCAGCAGATTTTGGCATTTTTTCATAGTTTTTTGTAGATTAAAACATCACCAACAAAAATGAACAGTGGTACCAATAAAAGAAAGTCAATAAATGAAGCCAATTTAATTTCATATTTAAAAGTCTACTCAACCTTGTAAAACAAATCATGCCCATGTTACCTCCCACTTACGTATAATAGGACATTTCTTGAGCGGCAGGCCCTGCCCAATGTGGAGGGGATATCCTATGAGGGCATGAGTTAGGGGAGAGCAAAAATGAGTTATTGAGTACATGACAGATGCGGGACAAACACTGTACATGCATTTCCAAAACATGAAGATTCTGAAACTGGAGTGTGGTAACTGAAATAAATGAACCCCAGTGGATTATGAGAGAACGTGTTTACCTCGCTGGGTTGAGACCTGCTTTATACAGGTTAGATGGAGAGGAAAAGTCTGCTTTAGCTGCATGAGCTGCAACTGTGATCTCCTTTTCACTGTTCCCTGTGCGACCCTGCTGAACCTGAAAGAAAGAAGGAGAGAAAGAGGCGGAAAGGGTAAAAGGTTAAAAATGTCAACATTCACATGTTACTAACATGTGACACTGAAGACTGGAGTAATGGCTATTTAAAATTCTACTTTTTCAACAACTTGTTCAACATTTTAAATTGTTAAACTATAAAAGTTATGAAATGATCTGAGAGAAATTCATGCAAAATAATTGTTTCCAAAACATTACCTATCAAAGGAGCCAGAATAGTGGAATCATATGAAGAATTGTTCAATTCTTTACAATTTCCATCTGTAGTAACAGCTTATTATGCTTACTGAGATCTTGCTGGTGGTGGCTCCAATGTTGTGAATGTCGAGGCCCATGCGTAACCTCTTCTGCTTTTCACAGTACGCTTTCCACGTGTCCTCATTAAAACCATAGTTAAAATAGTCCGACAAGTCCGCACCTGTAAACACACACATATGCTAAATAATATGCAGATGCCACAAACGAGCCATCACGCCGGTTCCTGAATGAATACACACCAGGCTTCCTCCATGGTTTCTCCTCAAAGGATTCCATGTCCACTTCCAGGACTGGAACTCCATTGATGCTGCCTGGAGCGTCGAGGTCTATGCCTTTCACTTTACTACCTACCGAATACACACTTAAATTATGTCAGGAACTGATACGTTGCTTCGTATGAAAATGCATCTGTAAGTGAACTGACGTATTTTGTGAGACAGTGCAACACTCACCTGCTCCATAAGCTCTGCTGCCAGCTGACTTTATGTTCAGATTCACAGGAGTTCCCCCATATGCCCTGCACAATAAAACATCACAAATATACCAGTTCTACAATCCATTTCAGTTATAGAGTATTAAAATAACAACAAAGTAATAAAAAAATTTAAAAAACACGAAATAAGGCCCCATCCAAATCACGATTAGTGCAATAATTAATTACACTTGGACGATACCATAATTCCAGTACTGCCATTGATATTTAGAGCATAAAAGGGATAAAAATAAAACTTCTGTCATCATTCACTTACCCTTATCTGGTTACAAACCCATAAAGCTTTGGTTAATTTTCAAAAATTGAATTAATATATTTAATTTTAATGAAACCTTCTAGGTTCAAAAGCTCCAAAAGAAGATCCATAAAGGTCATGCAGGCATCATAAAATGAATCCATATGCATAGAGCATTTTAATCTTGTGAAGAGATATGATTACTTTATGATGTGTTTGAATCCATGCCTTTGTTTACATATAAACATTGATCGACATGCAAACATAAAGCATATCACATAGTAATAGGACACTTAAATGCACAAGCTTCCATGTTTACCATAAGTGATTTGCTCCATGTGTGTTTGTAAGTAAATAAAAGTCTAGATTAAATTGGTTCCTGATTACTTGTACTTGTAATGGAGGCACAGAAACATCTCCGGTTTCGTTAAAAATATCTTATTTTGTCTTTCGAAGATTACCCAAAGTTTTATAGATTTGAAACAAAATAGGAGTGAGTAAATGATGACTGCATTTTCATTTTTGGGTGAACCATCTCTTTAAAAGTACATGATCCAAGTGAGTTAAATCAGAACGATCGGCTGTTTGTTTTTGTTGTTTTTTTGTCCATCATCTGATGTCAACATGTAAAGTCCACTTCTACCAGCTTGAGCTGCGGGCAGTGTCAGATCATCTATCAAACACCCAGTGTGAACCTTGCAGTCTCCAGGATGGGAGCACAGTCACTGGACCCTTACGTGTACTGTGGTGCTCCTGTTTTGATATCGCCGATGGTGACACGGACATCATCATCGTCATCATCGCTGTCGCTCTCACTGTCTTCATCTTCTCCAGGTGCTTCCTCCTAAGACAAACAAAAAGAGTATCTTTAATTAATCAACATACGTGTTCCAGATGGGCATTTTACATGAATCTGCAGCTTTCGGCATGCAAAACAGACAAACATTGCAGTGTAATGTACAGGTGTAATATTGATATTTACATTAAGCAAAGCAGCAATCAAAGCTGACCGTACATCAACTCCATCCAAACTGAATGGGGCTGCTACAGTGGTTGTTTGTTACCTGACTGGCCACACCATTTCCAGTAGTGGTGGTGATGTCAGCGGTCGGGGTGACCTCCTCAGAAACAGGAGGAGTAGAGGTCACACTGCAGATACAGACGGATCAGCATAAGAATGATGCAGATGAACTCCTTAGTCAACTTAAAGAAGCAAACCTTAGCATTGGCTGGTTTAACGCACATGCTATACAAATACTATATAATGTTATTTAAACAAATGTGATTTTGCAATCTAATAGTCTATGTCATAAAACCAACTACAAAATATTATTCAGTGAAAGCATTAGGAAGCAACATAGCAGTGTGTATGATCATTTGGTAATCTTTTATTTCGGAAGTTTTAATCAATGATTCACATCAAATGTTTGGAAAAAATTTGATCAATATGTTTAATATTTATAAACATTTTTTATTTATTTAAATAAACAGGTAAAAATACAATTTGATTAAAATAAGTAAACCAGTGAATAAATACTAAATATATCTGCGGTACAGTATGATAACTAATAGAAAAAATACAAACGAAGCATCTTCAAAATAATATTTTAACATACTATAAATGCTAGTCTAATAGTGGTCTTTATACAAGAAACTATATAGATGGCTTTTAAATTTTAAGAGTCAGCTCCGTAGTGTAAAAACTTGATAACAGTCTCCTTGTCTACAACACTAACAGTAAAAACTTCACTTCTCACCTGATGGCGGCTGTCAGTTTGGCCTCTTCTTCTTCTTCTTCTTCAGTTTCTTTACTTTCACCTTCATCTGTAACAAATACATTATGCATTGGTGACAAACTGATTATGAGCTGAATTTTTTAAAAGGGGCTGCTCGCAAAATACTGCTGATGACAAATATTATTATTTTACACGTGCCTTACAGAACCAAGAATAGATTTTTAAAGTGCTCTTGAAAAGAATCCGAAATACATTCCACAACAGGGTCTGTTTGAGATTTGATTTAATTATCTTTTAATTACTCAAATTATGTATTAAGGATTAATATTTCTTAAATCACGGACATTTAAAAATTTAACTTTAGCGAAGTACTGTAGATTAATAAGCGCATTTCTCCTGAGCTGTTAAGTGTTCATAGATTTGGAGAATAGATTTGGCGCTGACTGACCCCCGTACAGCCATTCCTCCTCCTCGTCTCCTGCACTCGCTTCAGCGGCGGTGGTTTTATCCGCCTCCTCCGCAGACATCTTCTCTGGGCTCTACAATGCGCTCCAAGAAGCCAAAGACACGGTCAGATTAAAACCCACCGAATCCCGAAAGAGCGGACGGATATTTCAGTGGGAAAAAACACAAACGCACATACGAATAATATAGAAAACAAACTTCTTGAATAATGTTTACGGAGCAATCCACACTTCCTACAACCTCTGTGTGATGCTCTGGCAGACTTGAGGACATCAGTTCCGGTTCATGGGTATACAAATGAAAAGTCTTTCACTTGTCCGACATGTGATTAGAAAATAATAATAATAATTGTTGTTGTTGTTGTTGTTGTTTTCTTCTGATGCTCAAATGCCTGGGATTAAAACCGAATATTGGAAATGTGTGCAGAACTGGAATCTGGAAAAAGGGTGATTGTTTTAATCAATAATAATAATAATAATAATAATAATAATAATAATAATAATAATAATAATATATGATTATTATTATTATTATTATTATTATTATAAATGTATTGTTGTGTCCAGACGTTAACTGATAAAATAAATGAATAATTATGTATGAATAATTGATTTTAATAAGATTTTGTCTGGCACTTTGGTCCAAGTAGCCTACAAAGTTATTGAATAAAAGTCATTACATATGCATATATCTCCCATAAACACATGCTAAATGTACACGATTCCTAAAATAACATTTTCAGATCAGAATGCATTTTCAGCAATAGTTTTATTTCAACAAATTCCTTGTACAATTAAGGTCATGTGTATGTGTGTTTTCAATAAACAACAATGAAATATGCACATTTCTCTCTCTCTCTCTCTCTCTCTCTCTCTCTCTCTCTCTCTCACACACACACACACACACACACACACACACACACACACATTTAACTAGTCTTCTTTTACACACTCTCTTGCCTTGAAATGAGCATTTAAGTATAAATATAAAAATAAACAAATAAAAAAAAATTTTACACACTGATGACTCCTAGGCTAATTTTAATGATTGCAAATAAAGTCTATTTTAATTTAACTATAATTAATCAATGTTATTTGTGTTCGCAAATTATATATATATATATATATATATATATATATATATATATATATATATATATATATATATACACACACATATTAAACATAAACAATGCACACTTGATTAATTCCTGTGTTGTTTGTTTCGTCTCACAGTGACTGAGCAGAGAGAGCTCCTAACACAAAGTGTGCACATTAACCTCTTTGACCAGTTACAGGAAACTCTGTGTGCAGGCTAGCATTACTGTGAGTGTTTGATGACCAATCACACAGACAGAAAGATACTCTTTCTTCTTCATTAAGTAAGCATATGCAATGGCCTCAAGAAGTATTTGAATGTTTAGGCCACACTTGCTTATAAAATCTAGCAAATAATGCTAGAGTTTTTCTCAGAACTAACTGCTTTTCTTAGCCATTTAAAACATTATATTAACAAGTTTGTCCCAGGAGGATTTATAGTGATATATAAAGTCAGTTCTCCTAAAGTTCACACAGGTGTCCTAGCAGAGAAACCGCAGGTTTAGCTCATCATCAGATTAACTAAGAACATGATCCACTAATGTTTGATAACCAGAAAGTGTCCAAATAGTTTTATCTTAATTAGTAAATCTGTTGTTTCATTATATAAATATATAAAAATTATTTGTGCAAAATATTTTACTTTGTAAAATTGTGGTTGTGCCATCTTTCTTTCTAATATTATTTATTATATCCTGGCTGGAATTTCTAACTTGCCTAAAATGATTGTTTTTAGGCTTTGTCTTTATATTGCTTTCATAATTTCTGAATGTATATGTATGTACATTATAGGCAGTTTAGATATCCTGCTCAGGACATGTCTGGGACGTATGCTCACCCTATCTTTTGCAATGACATTTATAGATTTCAAGTGCGACTTAAGTGTCCAATTATTTGGGACCTCTGTGAATATGGGATTTTATCATGATTTTAAATGTTACACCTACTAGCACACTTTCCCATCAGACTCCCCTAGCACAGAAAGAAATTAAGAAGATCTCAGTTAAGGTAAAAGAGGCATGTACTTGTCCTTAGCAGCTCTATCATGGCTCTTTTGAACAATTTCAATAGACAAGCATCCCTGTGGATTCCAAAATTAAAGCAAGCCCCAGGGGCTGGATGTGCTTCAAGAATGAACACTTCAAGGACAGAGAAGTATTTTTAGTAACAAGGGCCATCAATTTTAAACACCTCTTAATTCAGCGACAAATCTGAGCAGTGATTTTACCCGCAAATAATATAATTACACTAGTACGCATCAGCTTATAAATATGAATATTTCAACATTTGCCATTTATATCAATAAAAATGACAACTGTGAAAATCTTTTTTTTTTTTTAGTTTGTTTAAGGTTATTAAGGCATTAGGGATTGCCTTCCCATGTTTTATTGATTGCTGTGAGCCAACTGAAACCTCTCATTGTGAATTAATTACATACGTAACACTCCTGTTGTGAATACACTGTGTCCTTAAAAGACTCCCAATGCTCTGGAAATGTTCCTTTGTGAAATTTGAACTAGAAAAACCTGTGTTAGATGACTTTTGGTGCTTACAGTTTGCTTGCAATTAATAATTTAATTGTAAAATATAATAAAGAAGAATCATGAGAACTATGTTTCATGGGAGGAAAAATATTACAAATCTATAACAAAGTCAAGATGATCAAACTATTATACCTGACTGTTGTGCATTGTTAAAAATTATATATTCTTTAACTACCAGACCCTGATGAAGGTGACAAGAAATAAACATGCCAGTCCCTATGCGCTTCGAAAGCATCAAGCATAGCATGCCATACATAATCTATAGACCGAAAGCCCTTGCATACTGAAATGTAACATTCCTTCAGTGGAGATTGCAGCCAACTAATTATTTATGAGAGGAAGTAACCATGTGCACTCGTGCCTAATGGAAAACGATACTCAGACTTGTCAAGCTCTTTGGCATCCAGTCTCTTAAAACCTCAGACCTCATTCTGTGGCTGTGATAACCTGACATTTGTGGCCGTCTTCAAATGTATACAAATAAGTAAACAAAACTTTAGGATGTGAGGAGACATGGGAAGTTGTCACAGGGTTTATATCTAAGGAACTTGAAAGTTTTGATGTGGAAATCCCATTGGTTTCAGGCAGCTATAGCTTTTATAATTTAGGATATTTATGTGTTTTCTATGTCCTCCAAACTATAGTTGGCTAACAACTGAATTCCATTTTTAATGCAAGAATTAAGTCAAAAATGCATTTATATAAAAACATCTTAAAGGGGTAGTTCACCCAAAAATTAATATTTTGTCCGCATTAACTCAACCTCTTGTCTTTATTTCTACGTCAGAACACAAAAGAAGATATTTGAAAGAAAACTGGTTACCAAACAGTTGGTTACCATTAACTTCCAGTGACTGGGGAAACTAAGACATTTCTCAAAACAGAGACATTTGGACATTTCTTTTATGCTCCACAAAAGGTTTGGAACAGGTAAGCAATTAATGACAGAATTGTCATTTTTGGGTGAACTTTTTTTTTTTTCATTCATTGTTGCTGGATTACATTCAAAAGAAGTTTGGGGCAAATTGACCCAAGTTTTTTTTTTTTTTTATAGATTTTACTTTCATAAAATCACTAAATGTGAATGCCTGTTAGCCAAAAATAATCTTCTGGTAATTTTACATGTTACAAGAGTGTTGGACTTGTTTTAGTGTTTACAAATTGCTAAACAAATAAAGTCATTTTAGTTTAATTAAATATGTCGGAAATTGAAAATAACATTTTTATTTAGACACAGTAGGTTCTTATTGTCACATGGCTAGAAATTGGAACTGTATCTTGTTTCCTGAGCTTGATAAAACATTAAGGTATACAGAAATTCACTTTCAAAATAAAACCTTAGAGAAATATTCACTATATTCACAACTATCCAAGTCTCCTCTACACTTAAGCCTTACACTAAAGTCATTTATTCTGACATGCATCTCCTGAGTCAGTATGCTGCACCTCGCTCTCATCTTCAAACAGATGTATCTCCACCAGTGGACGTTGCATTTCGTTGTCCACCCTTTCCAAACTGACATAACCGACCTCCATAGTGTTAACGGAGCTGCCCTGATTATTGGTGGACACTGGATCCTTGCACCGAACATCAAGAGGTGTTTTGATGCACAGGTCATGGCAGCACAGAAGTCGTGCAAAAGCAGCTCTGAAATCAGAGTTAAAAGCATATATGATCGGGTTGAGCGATGAATTGCACCAGCCGAACCACACGAACACGTTAAAAGTTGCCTCACTGACACAATTCGGGTCGTGGCAGAAAGGAATCACACAGTTCAGGACGAAGAACGGAAACCAGCAGCACACAAATACCCCCATAATCACGGACAGAGTTTTGAACAGTTTGGTTTCTCTGATCGCGCGGTGCTGGAGAGGACAGGTGCGCGCTCCTGCCCTGCAGTTCTGTGCGCGCTCCGCTGCGCGCTCCAGCGAAGAGATGGTCTTGATTTGAACCTGAGCAATGCGGTAGATGCGCGTGTATGTGACCAGCATCACTGCCACGGGAATGTAAAAACTTATCAGAGAGGAGGAAACGGCATACGTTCTGCTTAGAATCGAGTCACACATTTCCCTGGTGGTCCAGTTATTTGTGGTTACCGTGCCCAGGTCTGCCCTGTGCCAGTTCAGCTGCACGGGCACGAATGAAATAGCCAGCGATACGATCCACGTTACGCTTATCATAACGAGGGCGAGTCTGCGGTTCATCTTCCTCTCGTATTGAAACGGGTTTGAAATGGCCCAGTATCGATCCAAGCTGATTACGCACAGGTTGAGGATGGAAGCTGTGGAGCACATAATGTCAAAAGCCACCCAGCACTCGCAGAAAGAGCCAAACGCCCAGTGTCCGGTCACCTCCGTGGCCGCTTTCCACGGCATCACGAGAACAGCCACCAGCAAGTCCGACATCGCCAGAGACACAATAAAGATATTGGTGACTTTCCCTCTCAGGTGACGGAAGCGCAAAACCGCTGCGCAAACGGTGAAATTCCCCAATAACGTCCACAGCACGAGGAGAGAAAGAGCGAAAGCCAGAAAGATGCGACCCGCTGGCTCTCCATGAGCGCGCAATGATGTGAAGTTGTACATGTCTTTAAGTTTCACAAAAACATACCCAAATATATTCCGTCCATACTTCCTCCCATCTACTCTACGTTTTGACCGGATCTTATATCTGACCTCGTTGTTTCTTAAGACCCTCGCTGAGATGTTCACATGTTTGAACGACAATCTGAAGCGTCTCGTGTCAGGTTCCTTTCCAGGTCGCATTCACACTGCTGAAGAACGCCCTCTTTGGCCCGTTTTACTCAATAGACTATACAGTGTCCCCAAAACGAATTTGATGCTTGAATCCACATTTAAAAATTACAAACAAACTCATTAATGCCATTTAATTACAATATTACATAGAAAATAAAGTTAAACAATAAATGTTTTGGTTTTTCAAATAGCCCGTTAGTGGAATATGTTTTCAATTAAAGCCATTGTTCAACCAAAAAAAAAAATTGCTGAGAATTTACTCTAAGATGTAGATGAGTATTTTTCTTCATGGGAGCACATCTGGAGGAATTTACATTATATTACATTATCACCAATGGATCCTCTACAGTGAATGGGTGCCGTCAGAATTATAGGCTAAACATCAATAATCATCGGTAATCCACAAAACCAAAAACAGTCCAAAACAAGCCCAAATATGTCGGTGGACAACAGGCAGTGCTGGGAAGATTACTTACACACTGTAAATGACATGATACAAATTGTAGTCAGTAATGTAATTTAGATTAGTCTTTTTAGGTAATGTATTCTGAATATTTTAGAATACTTTTAGACTACTTATCTTAATTAAATGACCTTTAAACTTATGGTGTAAATAATTTCATTAGAAATATTTTGTTCACGTGCATGCCAGTGTGACCATTAAACAACATAAAACTGTAAACAATCAAATTTGGTTTGTAAAATGATTTCAATATTAACTTTTAATCTAAATAAAAATGTTATAGGTCAAAGGGTTTGACTGACAAAAAAGTATGAATCTTCCCCACATAATATCAAATACATAATTATGTAATCCATAAAAAAGTAACTGTAATCTGATTATGATCATTTGGTATTATTTAATTACAAGTACAACATTTGTGGAATGTGATTACATAACATTATGTTACATGTAATCAGATACCCAGCAATTACAACTTGGATAGTGTGTTGGCAGGGGTGTAAATTTCGTCTAACAGTTGGGTGGCGGGGGGACAATAAACAAAAATTAATTCTCAAGATCAATTTTTGAAGGGGACACAAATAATACATCCAAAATTGTACTTGTAATGATATTTATATACAGAGGAAAGCCTTTACTACTATAAGTGCAGCAGGGAGACCATGCCAAATTAGACAACGTCAAGCTGTTGTGGTTGCGCTGCGACATGTGTCCATGGTAGACATTACTATCCGTCACAGTGTTGCCAAGTCCGCGGTTTTCCCTGGAATTGGGCTTCTTTATCAAATGTTTGGGTGAACTGTTCTTTTAAGGTGATGGCCTACAGTACAGTGTCACATTAGATATTTCAGCAAAATCTTCCACATGCAGAAAAGGTCAATTTTCAATAGCATAGCGAAGTATGAAGCACTAATCACACAGAAGACAGTTTCAGAGCAAGCAGCTTTTTGTTGATCAGTATGGCGAATTTGTAACCAGTTTGAATATGAGAGAATCTGCCTGGGGAACTGCGAGAGGATCCGGATTTCGCCTGTGAAATTTCATTGAGCAATGGTAAATGTGACTGCCCCTGTTACTCTGTTAAAAGAGCTTTCAGAACTTGACAGGAACTGACCTCGAATCAACTAAAATGACCGATTTTTTTTAGTTATTTTTTTACCATGTGGATTGACTTATGACTCTCAGACCTGAGCAGGGCCAGAAGGATTAAAGGGGAACTAAATGAATGAACATGAGTACTGAACAGTATTTGCAATATTTGATATTTTAAAACATTTTTTATAATATAAACCACATTATTATTTATAACATCTGTGTAGAGCACCCATATAAGATATTTCTACCAATATTTTAGCTAGAATTGTAACTATATATATATATATATATATATATATATATATATATATATATATATATATATATATTCATTATATATATTCATTTTTATTTCTTTTTTTTCCCCACAACTTAAATGAACTTTTATTATTTTATTGATAATGCTATTATTATTGATATTCATAATAATATATTTATTAGAATAATCATTAGTCATCCTGAAAAACCTGAATCAATGCATGTGTGTGGACATTGCCACACTGCAAAATCTTTTCATCCAACAACAAAGTGAATGTTTTGGTGAAGAGTGGGGTGGCCAATGGCAACTATAATGAAGGCCTACAAATACAATTGCCTACTAGCACACTTTCCCATCAGACTCCCCTAGCACAGAAAGAAATTAAGAAGATCTCAGTTAAGGTAAAAGAGGCATGTACTTGTCCTTAGCAGCTCTATCATGGCTCTTTTGAACAATTTCAATAGACAAGCATCCCTGTGGATTCCAAAATTAAAGCAAGCCCCAGGGGCTGGATGTGCTTCAAGAATGAACACTTCAAGGACAGAGAAGTATTTTTAGTAACAAGGGCCATCAATTTTAAACACCTCTTAATTCAGCGACAAATCTGAGCAGTGATTTTACCCGCAAATAATATAATTACACTAGTACGCATCAGCTTATAAATATGAATATTTCAACATTTGCCATTTATATCAATAAAAATGACAACTGTGAAAATCTTTTTTTTTTTTAGTTTGTTTAAGGTTATTAAGGCATTAGGGATTGCCTTCCCATGTTTTATTGATTGCTGTGAGCCAACTGAAACCTCTCATTGTGAATTAATTACATACGTAACACTCCTGTTGTGAATACACTGTGTCCTTAAAAGACCCCCAATGCTCTGGAAATGTTCCTTTGTGGAATTTGTACTACAAAAACCTGTGTTAGATGACTTTTGGTGCTTACAGTTTGCTTGCAATTAATAATTTAATTGTAAAATATAATAAAGAAGAATCATGAGAACTATGTTTCATGGGAGGAAAAATTTAACAAACCTATAACAAAGTCAAGATGATCAAACTATTATACCTGATTGTTGTGCATTGTTACAAATTATATATTCTTTAACTACCAGACCCTGATGAAGGTGACAAGAAATAAACATGCCAGTCCCTATGCGCTTCGAAAGCATCAAGCATAGCATGCCATACATAATCTATAGTCCGAAAGCCCTTATATACTGAAATGTAACATTCCTTCAGTGGAGATTGCAGCCAACTAATTATTTATGAGAGGAAGTAACCATGTGCACTCGTGCCTAATGGAAAACGATACTCAGACTTGTCAAGCTCTTTGGCATCCAGTCTCTTAAAACCTCAGACCTCATTCTGTGGCTGTGATAACCTGACATTTGTGGCCGTCTTCAAATGTATACAAATAAGTAAACAAAACTTTAGGATGTGAGGAGACATGGGAAGTTGTCACAGGGTTTATATCTAAGGAACTTGAAAGTTTTGATGTGGAAATCCCATTGGTTTCAGGCAGCTATAGCTTTTATAATTTAGGATATTTATGTGTTTTCTATGTCCTCCAAACTATAGTTGGCTAACAACTGAATTCCATTTTTAATGCAAGAATTAAGTCAAAAATGCATTTAAATAAAAACATCTTAAAGGGGTAGTTCACCCAAAAATTAATATTTTGTCCACATTTACTCAACCTCTTGTCTTTATTTCTACGTCAGAACACAAAAGAAGATATTTGAAAGAAAACTGGTTACCAAACAGTTGGTTACCATTAACTTCCAGTGACTGGGGAGACTAAGACATTTCTCAAAACAGAGACATTTGGACATTTATTTTATGCTCCAAGGTAAGCAATTAATGACAGAATTGTCATTTTTGGGTGAACTTTTTTTTTTTTTTCATTCATTGTTGCTGGATTACATTCAAAAGAAGTTTGGGGAAAATTGACCCAAGTTTTTTTTTTTTTAATAGATTTTACTTTCATAAAATCACTAAATGTGAATGCCTGTTAGCCAAAAATAATCTTCTGGTAATTTTACATGTTACAAGAGTGTTGGACTTGTTTTAGTGTTTACAAATTACTAAACAAATAAAGTCATTTTAGTTTAATTAAATATGTCGGAAATTGAAAATAACATTTTTATTTAGACACAGTAGGTTCTTATTGTCACATGGCTAGAAATTGGAACTGTATCTTGTTTCCTGAGCTTGATAAAACATTAAGGTATACAGAAATTCACTTTCAAAATAAAACCTTAGAGAAATATTCACTATATTCACAACTATCCAAGTCTCCTCTACACTTAAGCCTTGTTTTGAGAAGAGGTGTTTTGATGCACAGGTCATGGCAGCACAGAAGTCGTGCAAAAGCATCTCTGAAATCAGAGTTAAAAGCATATATGATCGGGTTGAGCGATGAATTGCACCAGCCGAACCACACGAACACGTTAAAAGTTGCCTCACTGACACAATTCGGGTCGTGGCAGAAAGGAATCACACAGTTCAGGACGAAGAACGGAAACCAGCAGCACACAAACACCCCCATAATCACGGACAGAGTTTTGAACAGTTTGGTTTCTCTGATCGCGCGGTGCTGGAGAGGACAGGTGCGCGCTCCTGCCCTGCAGTTCTGTGCGCGCTCCGCTGCGCGCTCCAGCGAAGAGATGGTCTTGATTTGAACCTGAGCAATGCGGTAGATGCGCGTGTATGTGACCAGCATCACTGCCACGGGAATGTAAAAACTTATCAGAGAGGAGGAAACGGCATACGTTCTGCTTAGAATCGAGTCACACATTTCCCTGGTGGTCCAGTTATTTGTGGTTACCGTGCCCAGGTCTGCCCTGTGCCAGTTCAGCTGCACGGGCACGAATGAAATAGCCAGCGATACGATCCACGTTACGCTTATCATAACGAGGGCGAGTCTGCGGTTCATCTTCCTCTCGTATTGAAACGGGTTTGAAATGGCCCAGTATCGATCCAAGCTGATTACGCACAGGTTGAGGATGGAAGCTGTGGAGCACATAATGTCAAAAGCCACCCAGCACTCGCAGAAAGAGCCAAACGCCCAGTGTCCGGTCACCTCCGTGGCCGCTTTCCACGGCATCACGAGAACAGCCACCAGCAAGTCCGACATCGCCAGAGACACAATAAAGATATTGGTGACTTTCCCTCTCAGGTGACGGAAGCGCAAAACCGCTGCGCAAACGGTGAAATTCCCCAATAACGTCCACAGCACGAGGAGAGAAAGAGCGAAAGCCAGAAAGATGCGACCCGCTGGCTCTCCATGAGCGCGCAATGATGTGAAGTTGTACATGTCTTTAAGTTTCACAAAAACATACCCAAATATATTCCGTCCATACTTCCTCCCATCTACTCTACGTTTTGACCGGATCTTATATCTGACCTCGTTGTTTCTTAAGACCCTCGCTGAGATGTTCACATGTTTGAACGACAATCTGAAGCGTCTCGTGTCAGGTTCCTTTCCAGGTCGCATTCACACTGCTGAAGAACGCCCTCTTTGGCCCGTTTTACTCAATAGACTATACAGTGTCCCCAAAACGAATTTGATGCTTGAATCCACATTTAAAAATTACAAACAAACTCATTAATGCCATTTAATTACAATATTACATAGAAAATAAAGTTAAACAATAAATGTTTTGGTTTTTCAAATAGCCCGTTAGTGGAATATGTTTTCAATTAAAGCCATTGTTCAACCAAAAAAAAAAATTGCTGAGAATTTACTCTAAGATGTAGATGAGTATTTTTCTTCATGGGAGCACATCTGGAGGAATTTACATTATATTACATTATCACCAATGGATCCTCTACAGTGAATGGGTGCCGTCAGAATTATAGGCTAAACATCAATAATCATCGGTAATCCACAAAACCAAAAACAGTCCAAAACAAGCCCAAATATGTCGGTGGACAACAGGCAGTGCTGGGAAGATTACTTACACACTGTAAATGACATGATACAAATTGTAGTCAGTAATGTAATTTAGATTAGTCTTTTTAGGTAATGTATTCTGAATATTTTAGAATACTTTTAGACTACTTATCTTAATTAAATGACCTTTAAACTTATGGTGTAAATAATTTCATTAGAAATATTTTGTTCACGTGCATGCCAGTGTGACCATTAAACAACATAAAACTGTAAACAATCAAATTTGGTTTGTAAAATGATTTCAATATTAACTTTTAATCTAAATAAAAATGTTATAGGTCAAAGGGTTTGACTGACAAAAAAGTATGAATCTTCCCCACATAATATCAAATACATAATTATGTAATCCATAAAAAAGTAACTGTAATCTGATTATGATCATTTGGTATTATTTAATTACAAGTACAACATTTGTGGAATGTGATTACATAACATTATGTTACATGTAATCAGATACCCAGCAATTACAACTTGGATAGTGTGTTGGCAGGGGTGTAAATTTCGTCTAACAGTTGGGTGGCGGGGGGACAATAAACAAAAATTAATTCTCAAGATCAATTTTTGAAGGGGACACAAATAATACATCCAAAATTGTACTTGTAATGATATTTATATACAGAGGAAAGCCTTTACTACTATAAGTGCAGCAGGGAGACCATGCCAAATTAGACAACGTCAAGCTGTTGTGGTTGCGCTGCGACATGTGTCCATGGTAGACATTACTATCCGTCACAGTGTTGCCAAGTCCGCGGTTTTCCCTGGAATTGGGCTTCTTTATCAAATGTTTGGGTGAACTGTTCTTTTAAGGTGATGGCCTACAGTACAGTGTCACATTAGATATTTCAGCAAAATCTTCCACATGCAGAAAAGGTCAATTTTCAATAGCATAGCGAAGTATGAAGCACTAATCACACAGAAGACAGTTTCAGAGCAAGCAGCTTTTTGTTGATCAGTATGGCGAATTTGTAACCAGTTTGAATATGAGAGAATCTGCCTGGGGAACTGCGAGAGGATCCGGATTTCGCCTGTGAAATTTCATTGAGCAATGGTAAATGTGACTGCCCCTGTTACTCTGTTAAAAGAGCTTTCAGAACTTGACAGGAACTGACCTCGAATCAACTAAAATGACCGATTTTTTTTAGTTATTTTTTTACCATGTGGATTGACTTATGACTCTCAGACCTGAGCAGGGCCAGAAGGATTAAAGGGGAACTAAATGAATGAACATGAGTACTGAACAGTATTTGCAATATTTGATATTTTAAAACATTTTTTATAATATAAACCACATTATTATTTATAACATCTGTGTAGAGCACCCATATAAGATATTTCTACCAATATTTTAGCTAGAATTGTAACTATATATATATATATATATATATATATATATATATATATATATATATATATTCATTATATATATTCATTTTTATTTCTTTTTTTTCCCCACAACTTAAATGAACTTTTATTATTTTATTGATAATGCTATTATTATTGATATTCATAATAATATATTTATTAGAATAATCATTAGTCATCCTGAAAAACCTGAATCAATGCATGTGTGTGGACATTGCCACACTGCAAAATCTTTTCATCCAACAACAAAGTGAATGTTTTGGTGAAGAGTGGGGTGGCCAATGGCAACTATAATGAAGGCCTACAAATACAATTGCCAAGGGATGAAGGAGATATTGAATATTGAATGTAATATTAAGGCTAAATAACTATAATAGTTACTAGTATTAAAGTTAGGACATCTAGTGGTGAACACATGAAGCGAGAGACGAAAAAATTGAAAACTTTACTTTGAACAGCTATAGCCAGATATAAGCAAGTTAGTTTTAGTAAGTCTGTCCGTCTTTTGGGCCCTGTTTTTGGGAAGGGACAGGAAAGGTCCCTTTCCAGCTGACTTACATCCATTCTTTTTCGCTTTGCAGGTGATGGAGTAATGTTTGCTTATTTTCTGTATCTTGTATCTTCATTACAATCTCACTTGCTTGTCTTTTGTCTTTCCCTTTTTTCACCTTTTTATCATTTTTTTTTCTTCAGATGTGACTTTTGCTCTGTGGGTCTCCATCCAAGCAAGCTTTGTTTTTACAGGTGGTGAAGTTGCATTTTTTTTCTGGACAGTACTGGTGGAATTTTCAATATTTATTTGTTGGTTAAGACGTGTCTACAGACTTAAATACTTAATATTGTGACAACTAAAACAACCCCAGGTTTCTTTCTTCATGTATGGTTAATTCAGAAAAAGGCAGTCTCACAAAGGTGAAACAAACAGTGACATATATTTATGAACTTTATTTCACCATAGCAAAGTGAATATCATTGTCAACAGTCAATAAGTGCATTTATGGATATCAGCCTACAAAACAAAAAATGGAATTGTTCATAAACACTATATATACCATATGCAATCACAATATGGAAAATAAGAAAGCAGGCTTGGAAATGCCCTTGTATTGATTCAAAACAAGAGCACTTTTAGTGTACACAGTGACTGGGCTAGTGTGGAGCAATACTGTAAAAATCTCACAATAGAAGGAAAAAAACATGCAGGTGAAATAAAAGCGTCTTTAGCTCTTTCTGAATTCATCTTGTATCGCAGATGAGGGTGTTGCAGACAAATACAAAAATCATGCAGCTTGCATATAGTTGCATTCTTTGATTTTGTATTTGTGATACTGAGGTAATATGAAAACCTTCTATGCAGTCAAGAGCATGGAGGAGATAAAATGCAATGAAGCTGTTTTACTTAATGCAGAATTAAAACAAAAAGTGATATAACAAAGTCTTCTTATAAAACAATTCAAATTAGATAAGATAACTGATAAAATTATCCTTAAAGAATAAAGGGAGAGTAAGAATCGAAAGGTCTGATGTGAATAATACCAACATCTAAAAGTGAGATCATGCAATCCACAATCATTCTTAACCACAAACAGACGGATTACACAGAATTAAAAACATTTTAGTGCACAGAGAACATTAGAGTGTTTGTAAGAGCAGATCGACTCTCAGCATTTCAATGTACTTATTAGTGGTACATCTATGCCAAAACTGATCTCAGACCTGCATATTAGCACTTGTCCCTTATCATCACTAACACAAGTTAACTTTAGTTCTGTAAATTGTCCAGCAGGAGGAGCACCTTTATTTTGGGATGACCAGTAACTGGTTTCACAGGGCTTCAAAGCAGGACATTTTCAACACTGTCACAAACACTGGGGTCACATCAGCAGAATTAGGGTATAATAACTCAAAAATGTGGGTAAATATATTAGCATTGTTTAAATGCTGCATTTTCTAAATTTATTACAAAGTATTTTCTAGTGATTGTCAAGATATCTATATATATGTATATAGGTATGTTTTAGCAGGGAGAATATTGTGCACAATACACAGTAATATTCACTGTGGATGGGACGTTTACTGCACAGGTAAGGTACAGTGATATTTTTGACATGCATGCATTGCACGAAAATCTGTTAATAGCATGGCCCTATGAGAGGAGAATACTGATGATTTGTCAAAAGATAGAACTACAATAACACACACACACACACACACACACACACACACTCTCTCTCTCGCTCTCTCTCTCTCTCTCCCTCTCAAAATCACATAGGAGCTGCAGAAGGCTTAACCAAGGCTGGTGATGTTGGAACGACCACCAGGGGGTGCTACAATGCGATGGCCAGAGCGCCGAGGAACGTTGTCGTCGATTTGAGCCCCTAATAGTATTGAAATAATCATAAAAATATACTTGCTGTAAATAACCAATGACACATTATTCAAATACATTTCTGAATATTATTTTCTTAGGGAATAATTGGAAATGGTAATATTCTAATAGTCTGATCCCATCTCACCTGATAGGCTGAAGTTAGACTGATGCAAGTTTCTGATTGGTGGAGGCTGGTGTGTAGTGGGCGAGGTCTTGGCGGAGGGTGATGGGGTAATGTATTTGGGTGTTGCTGGGACATCATATACTGGACCATCATATATCCCACGAGAAACTCCCTGTTTGCTCATCATCTGCCAAAAACAGTCAAAGGACAGGTGCTTTTTACATTTTTAACAGTCTTTACACCATATCACAACACATCTAGTTCATTATGGCAGTATCATTTATCGATAAATGCTAAGCAAATATTCCAATATGCCACTACAGCCAATATGCTACTACACTGATAAAGAAATGTATAAGTTTATATAGCAATAATGCATTAAATTGATTTCATTAAATTGATTTCAAGACATTTATAATGTGAATTATGTTTCAAATAAATGCTGTTCTTTTGAACTTCTTATTTAGCAAAAATCCTGAAAATAAAACATATCATTGTTTTCATCAAATATATGAAGCAGCACAATGGTTTTCAAAATTGACAATAATCATAATAAATGTTTCTTACGGAACAATATCCCCATATTAAAAAATATTTCTGAAGGATCGTGTGACACAGAAGAAAATTCAGCTTTGCCATCACAGACTAAATTATATTTTAAAATATATTAAAACAGAAAGTATTTTTGCTAAAATAAATGCAGCCTTGGTGAGCATAAGAGACTTCTGTCAGAAACATGAAAAATCATACCGAACCCAAACTTGTTAATAGCAGTTTATATATACTCAGCATAGCTAACTAAGACTGAGTGAAGGTCAGTGAAATAATCAAAGGATTGAGAGTCATACCTTGGTACGGCACTTAATGCGCTGGTAGGCAACGTCAGGGAAAGGCTTGCGGGAGATGAAACGCCCAGTCCCCTGCTGAACCTGGAGCTTCCCTTCCTCAAACACAGTCCTACCCTGACAGACCACATACACTGGACCACCATGACACTCCATCCCCTCAAAAATATTATACTCCAGAGCCTAGAAATAGAAGAAGAGAGCAGTACTACTAGAAGAAAACCCATTTCCAGTGTTTCTCAAGTATAAACTAAATCACCATTAAAATGTTGAAAGCTTTTAAGATTTAGGAACGATATAACAAGCCATTACAGATGTATAAAATGCAGTATTAAATGAAGGAATAACTAAATAACAGCCATGCAGAGTATCGTTCAATATTCCAGCATCTTGCAGAGCTTTGTAATCCTCACCGACTGCTGTTCTTTGGCTGTGATGGTCTTGATCTTGTCAGGGTCCCAGATAACAATGTCAGCATCTGAACCCACTGCTATCCGACCCTTACGAGGGTACAGGTTGAAGATTTTGGCTGCATTACTGCTTGTAACTGCAACAAACTGGTTTTCATCCATCTTCCCCGAAGCCTGTAGGAAACAAATTGTGTGGTAACTGATAAATGCAACCTGAACCTCAGTCCATATAAGCATACATGCAGATGCACTAACCACAGCTTTGTCCCAAACGAAACCCATTCTCTCCTCCACTCCATTGGTTCCCTCTGGTATAAGAGTAAAGTTGTCCTTCCCTATGGCCTTTTGAGAGGTGCTGTAAGCACAATGTCCACTACCTACGACCTGCAGATCCCCACTGAGGATAGAAGATTAAGAGAAATGTAACTACAGGGCTAGCAGCTCCAAACTAAACATGATCTGCCCTCTAGAGCTAGTTGTGATGTTCTTTGTGATGATCTTATTATTCTTTATAGGTTGCATGATGTGTCATAGAACTGGACACTGTTCAAATGGCATTAAACATTAAATGAATTTTTATTGCATTATTTTAGTGTCATGCATGTTACCATGATGGTGTTTAGTATTTGTTTGAATGACACTGTGCACATTTTACATATTAGTATTTACCTCGTCAGCTTTGGAAAAGCTGCTTGTGATAAGCTTTGATTCATCTTTTGACTTTAATCAGTGGTTTCTGTGAAACTGAAATGGTTTCTTCATGTGGGTTAACCATAAAACCAGGCCCAACTGAATTGAATTAACTGAATTAAATATGTGCAATCCAAATGGATGTATGCATCCATAATCCTTACGGATATGTGTGGCTGTTATCTGTCTTCACAAAATGCATATGATCTAATACTTGATCTTTGATCTTTTTCTAGAATTTCCTCTCATCCTTTGGAGCCGTCTAATGCATCTAAGCTAAAAATAAATGTACTCTCTCCAGCTGTGTCAGTCTGCCTCCATGCTACAGTGTGTGTGTGTGTGTGTGTGTGTGTGAATCCCTGTGCCTTTGAGTGCGTGTGTGCATGTCGAAGTATGTGTGGCTGTGGATGTCAACATAGTGACATCTCTCTCATAGTCTAACAGCCTGCGAGTCTACATGTTATGCGTGTGTGTGTTTGTTTGTGTGTGTGGGGAGAGAGGATGAGGGTGCTCTGTAACCATGGCAACATGAGATGAAAGCCTGATCTATTTTTAGAAATGGGGACAGGAAAAGGTGTGTCTGTGGTCTGGGTGTAGCAAAGAGCCAAAGTAATCGAGAGAGTAGATAAAAAACTGGTAGATAGTGCCACTTGCCCAAAGTCTCCACTGCTACACTGCTTCGACACTAATAATGCAAATGTCACAGATGTCTAAAAATGTAGAAATAACTCAAAATGTCTTACCAGGACAGTAGAGAGTTAAGGTGGTCAGGTGTCGTCGGGTCAGGGCTGAGGGGCGGAGAGGTCACATAGGCTGCAGCTTTTGCCCAGTTTTTGCTCCAATAGTGTGAGCCATCTGTTGCCAAGCTGGCTGTGATTGGCTCCCCGAAAACAACAGAGCCTAAAGCCAGTGCAATGAAAATAACCCGTTCAAATTTATAGATTAATAAAACATAAAAAAGGCCAGGTAAGAAGGTCAGTAAGATTGTTTTTTTTTTTTTTTTTATGAAAGAAGTTAATACTTTTTTCAGCAAGAATGCATTAAATTGACCAAAAGTAACAGTAAAGACTTACTTAAAAAAATTTTTTTTATAAAATAAATTGTTATTTTCAACTTTCTAGAATGCTAAAAAAGTTATTTATTATTAAATTAATAATATAAGATCATACATTGCTAATTATAAAAAAATAATATAATAAAAAATAAAGATTATTGAGCCGCAAATCATATTAGAATGACTTTTGATTATGTGAGACTGAAGAAATGGCGTTGAAAATGCATCTTTACTGTCACAGGAATATGTGACATATTAATTATTAATATTAATTATTAATTATTAATATTAATATTAAAAGAGAATAATAATAATAATGTTTCACAATCTTACTGTTTTTACTGTAATTTTGATTAAGTAAATGCACCCTGGGTAAATATAAGAGGCTTCTTTCAAAGATATTAAATATTAATTTTCACACTTTGCAATCACCTTTCTTCCGTGCAGTGGCCACAGTATCAGCTGCACTTTTACTCATCACTTTGGTGATGTAGACTGGGCAGTTGACTCGGTTGCCAAGGGTGATGGCACGGAAAACAGCCTCTGCCTCCAGCTGTGAAACAGACAACCAATTACAACAGGACGCTTCACACCACTGTCAACAGTTACCCAGTTAAACGTATATTTAATTTGCCAATTTGTTCATTGATCCCACCTCCTCCGGATGGCTCAGTGGGTGGCCCTCTGGACCAGTGATGCCCATTCCCAAGATTTTGCTTTGTTCCTTGAACACAAATGTTTTAAACATGAAAAAACAGTAAATGGCACCTAAATATTTTGGAATAATGTATGGCATTTGCTCATAAGTCAACCTGTGCTATCAGGTCTCCATTCTCTGCATGAACCAGAACCACTGCCCCCAGCTCCTTAAGGAATGAGAACGCTTCATACAACTATAGGGAGAGAGAGAGATTAGATTTGATTATATTACAGTACAGAACTTTCTATAGATGGAGGCATACAGTAGATGGCAATAACATCAACTAACCTGAGAGTCAGGCATTTGAAATAACCCTTTGTAAGCCATGTATACTTGGAAAGAGTTGATTCCTGCCAAAAGAAGAGAACATTAACATTGATTTTTTGAAGTCTCTTCTACTCACTTAGGCTGCATTCATTTGATCAAAAATGCAGTACAAATGTAATATTGTGAAATACAAATTAAATTCACTGTTATCCATTTTCAATATATTTAAAAATGCAATTTATTTCAGCAGCCATCACTCCAGTCTTCAGTGTCACTTCAGAAATCATTCTAATATGCTGATTTTGTGCTCAAGACAAATTATTATCATATCAATGTTGAAAACAGTTGTACTGCTCAATGTTTTTTCCAGAAACAACTGATCCATTTTTCAGGATTATTTGATAAATAAAAAGTTCAAAAGAACCCTTGCCATGTGTACTGCGTTTAAGCTAACTGAGACTTGTTACAGCACTTGTATATCATTGCTCTCTTGTTGATTTTGATTGCTTTCATTTTCCTCATTTGTAAGTAGCTTTGGATAAAAGACTATAAATGTAAATATAATTTTTTTATAACATTATAAATGGCTTTACAGACACTTTGACCAGTTTAATGTGTTCTTACTGAATACACTGAACCCAAACGTTTGAGCAAATAAGTGTATTGACAATCATTAGCACTTCAAGTTGTTAAAATTCAAATATGTGAGTACAAACTTTAATATGTGTTCACCTTTTTCCTGTACCAGTTGTTCCAGCTCCTCCTTCACACCTTCATGCCAATGTGGGATATCCAAATGAAGTGAATAATCACAGCAGGACTTCTTATCAGCCACTTCCTGCCACTTCTCAAAGGCCTCCAATAGACTCTCACCAGGCTGTGGAGTCACATGGTCAACTGAAACAGAAGATGCTGGTTTTTGGTTGGTTTTTGAAGACTGTTGAGTCATTTCTATTATTTTCTATTGAAGATTTTGTTTGATTTTTTTTTTTTTTTTTGTCTTTGATTACTCATTAAACTATGTATGTTCCTCAAAGAATTTTTTCTCGTGCACAAAAACTCCTTTCACTTTTTGTAGCTGGAAATGATGTCACTCACAACAGCTAATAGTTCTGATTCATTATTTAAAGAAAATTAACTACGGCAACCATAAAAACCTCTTGTCTCAGACTACTAGAAGAAACAAAATCTGATTGGCTGTAGTTGACATGCAGGAGATGCATTCCTAGGTCATGTCCTTGTAGCAACAACAGACATATTTGGGACACTGCTTTGCTCTGGAAGGGAGATGCAAGTGAGTCCTAGTCCAGTCTATTTGTCCCTACTTGTTAGGGAAGTTGGTACTGCATCGTAAATATTCTATATACTTGAACATTTGCCCAAATTAGACAATTAGCATTGAGATCAAATGCTATTTTAAGTCCTTATTTATTATATATATATATTTTTAAACTTCCTTTCTTACTTTGAATAACAATTCCTCCAGACTTACTGATCATGGTGGTTCCACCTGCCAGAGCAGCTTTAGTGCCCTGGTAGAAGTCATCCACAGGTGGAGTGCCTAGGTAAGGCTTATGCAGGCAGGTGTTCACATCAATACCTCCAGGAATCACCATACACCCATTAGCCTCAATCACCTTCACTCCCCCCGGCACAATCAGGTTCTCCCCAACCTGTCTGTGGGAGAGATTTAATAAAGGGTTTAATAAAGCGCAGAGAGGGACAAGGAAGGAAAAAATATGAATGTGACTAAATACATTCTACAAATGTATTATATCACACAAAATATTGAAAAATGTATGGTTTTTAATTAAAACATCAAGGTTATAAAGAGATATCTAAGGCCTGCTGCCACAGGAGAATGTCATATTACGCCAAATAAAATGTTATAAAATACAATGTAACTACAAATTTACATTATTACATTCTACTGACAGCCATAGTTTTTTTTTATTCAATTTTTAACACAGATTTGTTTTTGTTTTTTGATAATAATATGCACCATTTTCATGTATCACTGATATTCATAATAATGATATAACATTTGCAGTGAAAAATTGCACTGTGCAGTTGGAAATAAAGTTTTGATTTGCTTGTGCATGATATCAAGTCAATCTTCAACATAAATCAACATATGCTGATATGCATACACACACACTTATTTCTGATTTCTAAATATGAATCAATTCTTTGAAAATAATATTCCTTTAACATTAGGCAAACTGGACATTTTTACATTATTGGAATGTCTATATTAACATTTCTAGTATGGTGAGTTGTTAATAAATGTAAGTTTAACATTGTCCTTACCTTAAATTATCATTCCACTACCACTGAGAAAAATTAATACATTTTATAAGATGCTGCAGAAAGCCATTTAAGATTTTTTTTTATATGCGACTGTGATCGATGAGAAGGTTTCATGCATGCAACATTCATATTTATATTAACGATATGCAACTACTCATGAAAAATTGCATTGCGGTTTTGAAAAAAGCGTGCATTTGCTTGTGCATGTCTTACTTAATAATTCCATCTTCAACATAAACGTCAGCATATTGCGACTGATCATCATTAACCACTCGTCCACCTTTAATCAGCAGCCGTTCACTCTGAGGAAGAGAGAGAGAGAGAGAGAGAGAGAATGAGTGATTCCAACACCAGTTTAAACCTTATTTTACCTGCTATATTTGCAATTCAGTGAAGTGCTCTTACAACCACTGATAAAAGAGCCTTCTGCACAGTTTCAGCCTCACACTCTGTGAATGCGTGGGGTTCTATGAACAGAGAAGAGCACATGTGGTGATGTGGAAAGATGTTAGGTTGCCATGGTAACCTCGCATCATCCAATTGTAAGGAAGGCACATACTGTACCACTGCGCTTTCCTCATCTGGGTTAGGCTGGATATTCAGATTGAAAAACCTCAATATATGCGCTATTTCTAGATGTCAACCCGGAACAGATCGCAAAGATTGCTTTAGTCAAGGATTAGGATAGTTCTAATCCATTACTTATAACTACACGCAAAAATACAGCACATGGGGCACATATTCCTCCTGTTCTTTGACTTAATGTGTGCACTGGCTTTTAAAAGTCTCTTTATTTCAATTTTGCTCTTAGTCTCGCGCGAAGCAAACGCACTCGCCATTATTTTGTCAAATGAAACGCGCCCATCAAAGCTACTGTATTCATGCACTGATTCATTATTTATTCCCGCTTCTATTTTAAATAACATCGGAGCATTGGTTCGCTTCAATGCACGGGAGGGATGTGTGCCTGGCTTTGCCACATTGTTGCAGCATTGTAGCAATGATGCTTTGCCATATTGTAGCACCTCTCCGTTGGCTGATTTCAGTGCTCTTCTAAGCGGCCTTTGCTTTGTTGGCTTGCTAAGAGTTTAATCCCTTCTCGGTTCCCCCATGCGCAGGATTTACCGGATAGCAGCAGGGCGACTCGCAGCCGGTATCTTACCGTCAAATGCGGGATGTTCTTCTTCCCTTGGTAGCCTGTCCCAGACATCTCTCCTTTATTATTTAAGGAGATGAACAATGAGCAGTCACCCGCTTCTTTGTGCCAACAACCAACGTAACGAGCTAGCGCTCCGTTAGTGCTGCACAAGCGAGCGCCTCTCCCGATAGGTGTGTGTGTGTGTGTGTGTGTGTGTTTGAGTGTATGTGCTGAGTGCGTGTCTGTTCGCCTGTTCGAAGACGTGATTTGTGTTTGTTGGAGCGCCCCCCTCAATTGAAACGAGAGAGAGAGAACTGGGCGAAAATCGGTGATGAGAATGTTGGTGTTATGGTTCAAGAGTGGTATAGCAACAGTTTCGTTAAATTTCGTTAAATCCGTTAAAAAAATCAAACCCCTACCACAACATGGAAACTTTTTTATTTATTTTCATTTTAGAACTTTTTTTTCCCCCATAAATTTGTTAGCTGGGTATAAACCAACTTATTTGAGTGAGCTGATATTATCTGTTTGTGAAATGAACTGTTAATAATAAGCCAATAAAAGATCACTACATAACCTAAAGTTATAAAAAAAACTGGCCAAAATATCTCCAAAGAGACAAACGTGAAAATAATGTAAAATACAGTAAAATACTGCTATAGTCATTAACTAAATAGCAGAAAATGCAATTTAATGTGTGAAAATAATAATAAAGAAAAGAAAATGTTGATGGTTTACAGGAGACTCTGAAATGGTAATGACCCATAAGTTATAAAATAATGTAACTTTTTACTTAGAAAAACATTCATATAGGCTATTTCTTCTCTCTCTGTATATAGCTATATTAACTGTATTATTAATATAAATCTAAAGTTTTTTGTTGTTTGTTTTATTATTATAGAAAAACTACATTATTGATTTTAAATATCATATATATTTTACCATAAAGGCAACCTACATTTAACTGTAACTAGGGAATAAGATTTTTTATTTTCAATACGTTGTTTTGTTTGTTTGTTTAGCCTATTAGGCTGTAGTAGCTACAATCAGGGCTATAGCACTGGATCATATAGGTCAAGTTTTTAATTTCGTAGCCTATTTTATTGGGCTATGCAGTAAAATGTGTTGTTAATCTTTTAAAAGCAAATTGAAACCTTGTGCTAGCATGCATGGTTTAAGGTTCAAATCCGCTGAAAAATTCCATAAAATTCAAGCCCACCTTCCCGTTGTTTTGACAATCACATTCCTTTTCAGTCTGATCCGTGATTTCGACACCCGGACGCCCGTCGTCTCTCTCACCCGGGGAGCTGATGAAGGTCCCGCCGCTGATCTCATAGGCTTCAAAATCCCCATCCACGATGCGTTCCCTGCTACTGCTGCGTGAGCTCCTGTTCTCGTTCCTCCCTACAGCGTACTGTTGAAAATCGATAGACGTATAGCCGTAAGACTTGTGACGCTGGCTGGGTCCAGTCGAGATGGGTTTAGCCAGGTACACAGGGAGCTCATCCTCCCGGTTCCACTGTCGCCTACAGTCCGACATCACTCACAGGACGGAAACGAGTCTAATACAATGATGAAACGAGATGCCAGTGCAGAAAACTAGGTCAGCCTTGGTTTGCCTGGGGATGCGAAGGTCGCAGCTTGCATACTTATAATGCGAAAGATGATGCGATCTACTTTCCAGACAAGTGATAATAACGCGCTTTATTAATATGAGCTAGTCCGAATAATATTGCATCCTCAAATCCAGTTAACTCTGGACATCGGTAAAAGCAAATTTAGTTAGCCTAATTGTTTAATTTAGGCCTATGTCAAATGTTTTTTGTTGTTGTTGTTGTTGTTGTCGTTTTTCTGTTTACTCTGTCGAGTTGTAGATTTGGGCTATATGACTGCCACCCTCCATCCGAAATGCGCAAAAACACTGCAGATAGCTGCACCGACTTGCATAAAACTATTGGTCTGGGTAAAAGCATGGAACTTGATGTTTGAGTCGTGAACGAATCAGTATTTTGAACAAATCTTTCAAATGAAGGAACGTTCTCATTCATTTACATGCACTTGTATGGGAAAGAACAGAAACGTCTCATTCATGATGAACGAAATGAATAATCTTGGGGAGACAGATTTTATTTGTCCATACCTTATAAAATCTGTATTAAAGCTAATATATATATATACATATATATATATATATATATATATATATATATACATATACATTAATTACATGATAAAGATGATATTCTCATACAAATATTTGTTTCGACTATGAACAACTGTTTTTAACGACAAGCTCGAGCATTTAAAACGGGCAGACAACATAGGCCTAACTATAAGGTTATCATTCCGCTGGCATGGAGATTAATACAGTTATCGTTATAATTATCGCTTTTGGTGTTAATGGGTCTTGGCGCCAGAAACGGCCACTCAGTGAACGAATCTTTAGTAAACAGAATAGATTCAAGTCACTGAGACGAATCAAAATCCCCATTAGCCTACTAGGCTGTTCAATGCTGTCTCCTTCTGTCTCACAAATCTCACACGGGGTATAGCACGGGGATAATGAACATATGGAGCTGTTTTTCAGAACTGCACAAGCGCTTGAACCTTACTGCGTCTTCTGTGAACAGGCCTACATCACTGTGCAAGCAAAAAGCTACTTTGTTGACGTAGTGGCTGCCAATCAGGTCTAACGGACGTTCATTCAGCTGGAATTCCTTCATGATTTTATCATGATAAAGGGCCGAAATTATTAAACTTACCAGCTAGTCTTTCGCCAATGCAAGACTGATGTGTTTTGTCATTCAAAACCAAATTAAGTGCGATGATGACAATCTTTTGAGCAATACCATTCACTGGTCGATTTGTATCCAATCAGAGAGCAGATTTATTTTATTGGCACTTAAATTATCCAATGGAAGCTCCGTTCTCTAGAGGTAGGCTGGTTTATCTGGTTTCACAGAGGGTTTACTGTATGTGGACAGGAGCGAAAACTTTTTGTATTTAGATTTTATTTATATTGTGTTACTCCATATATTGAGGAAACCGGTCATTCAGCTTGAATGAGTAAATTGTTTCGATTCCGTTTTATTTAATGATTAAGGCCTACTAATTTTAATTTTAGCCCAGTTAATCTCTTGAGTAAGTCTCAAAACATAATTGTTCACACACACATTTATTTGGTATATGTAGTAGGTTATTAAAATGTAAAATACAGTTAACATGAGTCTCAGTATAACTCAATTGTTTCTGCGTGTACATATTCTCACACATACACTCACAGTCAGAGAAAATGCATATGCATATTTGGACTCAGCTGACATACATCCTGTAGAGACATACATTGAAAGATGAGCCCTGACTATTCTTTAAGTACTCTTATTTCCCTTTTCTTCAAAATTAATTCTCATTCATAATTGATTAATTAGCCTCAAGTAAATAAAGCATTACAGAGAATGGAGATCTAGTCTAGTAGATGGGACAAACATTTGACAGCATTGTTCACTTTCTGTTAATTATTTTTCACTAATCTGTTATTGTGAAGTTAAATGCAAACTGTAAACCTCTTACCATGGTTTAATAATCAGGGTTTAGCGATCAGGCTAAGATTAGATATGGTTATATGATACTCAACCTGGCTTTGAGCCTCTGGGATATTAGGCCAGTTATTATTGTTCAGCAAAATGATGCAGGGGCTGATGTAAATTCCATGTAGTCTAATTTTAATGTTGTGATCAAAGCAAACTACACTCTAAGCAAAGACTTTATTATGCACAATATTTATAAAAACATTTATAAAATCCTGTAGACCATTGTTTCTAATGAACATAAGAGTAGATATATGCATATATGCAAATGCAAAACACTGGATTATGTTCTGAGGATGGTGAAAACAAATAAGGTGGGGTTTGTGAGGACTGTTACCAATCTGAGGTGTAATTTTTCAGCTCAAAATTTTAGCCAGGGATAATCGTTATTCATCACAAATATGCATTTCCTTCTACAGCTGCCTCTAAGTATGTGGATGTGGAAGATTTTGTGGAGATGACAAAGAAGTTCACAGAAGGCATTGCATGCACTCCCATGCTGAGCACCTCAGGAGCAGATTCAAAGGGAGTGAAGGAGACATTAAGGAAAAGTGATGTACCCACATTTGAAATGGTGAGGTGCTGTGAAAGAAGATAATGATAAGTGTAGACATTATTCCTAGGCTTTTTATATAACAGCAAATTTTCATTTTATTGTTTTATTAAACGGTACACCCAAAAATGATAGTTCTGTCATTATTTCCTCCCTGTGTCGTTCCTAACCTGTATGATTTTGGGTCTTCTGTGAAAAACTGTTTTTGTTCATATAACTCAGTGAGATCTAAAACAACACTCGAGCCCTGTGACAGAATATTTCAAAATATATCATTTGGTATTGTTTGTGTTTTGTTTTGAATGACACAGGGGTGAGTAAATTCTCATAATTATAATTTATAATAAGGTAAACTATACCTTTAACTTAATAAGTTGCATAAACCAGTTGCTAAATGGCAGCTTGCTACTTGCTAATACATCAAAACAAAACCTCAAAAGACTTGCAAGTGTTTTTGAAGAGTTAAAAGTGCAGATTTTTCATGCAGGGAATAAAATGAATTGGCTCCTGTTTCTCAAAAGCACAAATGAAATACTAGTTGGGGAATGTTGAGCAGTGGGATGATGTTGGCTATCAGTGGTGCAATGAAAAGAGCCTTGGACATAAAAGCCTCTCCTTTATCACCACAACCAAATTACTGTATATTATTATATATTTTGATATTGGTCCGTTAGCCTTATCCGCACTTGTGTGGCCTATTTCCTCTTTATTTTCAGCTTAATTTCTCCAGTCTTCAGTGTCACAAGATCCGTCAGAAATCATTCTAAAATGCTGATTTATTGGTAATTTATTATCACATGACACTGAAGAATGGAGTAAAGGCTCCAGCTTCGCAGGAATAAATTATATCTTAAAATATATATTAAAATAAGAACAGTTATTTTAAATTATAATATAATTTCAGTATTTGTGTTCAAATAAATGCAGCCTTAGTAAATGCTTTTACAGAAGCATACAAATTATTCTAATATATAATATAATTTTTCTAAACTTTTGACTCATTCATGAGACTTCTATTTTAATGTACATTATAAAATGCTGAAAGTTAATGTAAACTGTCTTTAAGGAAATAGGTATTCCAAAATTTATTTCTGTCATCATTTACAAATGTTAAAAAGGAATAATTTAAGTATTATCCATAAGTGTTTTTCAATTGCCCTCATTCCATAGTTTAACCGTGTTTTTTTTTTTTTTTAGCAAGCTTTGCTCAAATTAACATTCTTAGCTTTTACAAACAGGAGAAAATTACACAAGAAACAGCATTAAGATGTGACCCCGTGATCAAAGATGTCGCATGATTACACACAAAAATTATTACAAATTATTATTTTTGTTTCCAAAATTTATTTAGTTTTGACATGAATAAGAAAGCATGGAATACCTGTTTAGCATTCAAGATATTTCTGTGAATATGAGCCTTTATCTATTATTTGTTAGTTCAAATAAAACATTTTTTACTTCATTTTTTGAGCCTACATCACTGATAAAAATCTACATACACTCTCACAATCAGCTCAAACTTTGTCAAACTCTGGTGATGTCACTGTTTGTAACATGAAAACACATCTATCCACAGATGTTTTAGTGAGAGGTTCTATGACAAGAGGATGTAAAACCTGTTAAGACAGTGCCTTAATTTTTGTGAAAATGGATTAAAGTGCCTTTCACAATTATTGTCCTTCTAAGGTCTGATGCTGCATAGCTGGATGAAGTTAGTTCACTATAAGCATATCAGATGTGTGTGTGTGTGTGTGTGTGTGTTAAATACCCAGAAGCAGACAGAGAGACTGAGAAACAACACTATGAAAAAAAACAAAAACAAAAAAAAACAACTCCATAATCTTAGCGGGTATACAGAGGTCATATTACTTTAACCACATTCCTCAATTTGCCTCTTTTATTTTTCCATTTAGTGTCAATATAACATGTTTAGGCATCATAGATATACACATTAGTAACACTGGATAATGATAAACATGCGTTGTGTGTATGCTTGCATGTATAGGCCTGATTGTGTGTGCATTTGTGTGTGTGAGAGAGAGAGAGTGTGTATGTGTGAGACCTGAAAAACTCTATTATTCCCTGGTTGCATTGTGAACGTGAGTGTGTGTGTGTTTCACTGCATGTCTGAGAGGAACACATGACAGAATGCATAATGGCAGAAGGCCTATCGCCATGGTAACAGGATGTAAGAGAACGAAAGAGTGAGAGAGAAAGTGGAACAGTGTAAAAAAGCAGTCATTGTCTCAGGGTACAAAAATGATGTGAATGAACTACAAATGTAAAAATAAGAGTGGAGGAACTGATTGTAAGAGGCACAGCCTCAGTATATGTATAGAGCAAAGAGTACTAGAAAAATGGGACGGAAAACACATGAAAACCGGGAAAGACAGAAGAGGGACAAAAATGAGAAAAGCAAACAAGCAAGCTCACTCGTAAGTTTGAGAGCACCCCGTTTACATCATAACACTTTAAAAATGGATTCATTAGAAGCATGTGTTTGACAGTTACATTCATTCAGCCTTGTTCATGTAGCAAAAACAATCACTGACCTTTGTGTCACAATCTACACAGACACCCGACGATTCATTACCACATCTACACCAAACAAGCAGTCGATCAGAAGGTGGATGGCACCTTAAATGAAAAATAACTCACCATGTTCTTTCTACAGTGGATAGAGTTACTTGTACACCTGTGTGGTCACAGAAAACAGTGAAGGAGTGATTTATCCACTGATACATATTGGAGTGTTCCAAATTCAATACAAGATAAGCTATTTGTCATGTTGCCACAAAACATAATTTTTACACATCCTCAACTATGTTTTTGCACTTGGAAGCCCAGGGAACACTAGCAAAGCAAAAAAAAAAAAAAAAAAACGCATAGGGAATGCATAGCCACAAAAGTTAGAAAAGGAAGAATTAATATGAGCCAAACCTAAAATGAGTACAACTACAAATTAAGATATTTTTGTTCTAATTCAACTGTATTTAAAGAACCAGCATACCTACAATTATGTAAAATCTGAATATATGAGGAAGCCTAATTTAAAAGTGTGATTTATAGACCTGCAAAAAGTCATGTTAATTTATAAAATCCTACAACTCCAATATTCATTATGATCAAGTCATGGGGTTTTTGGATATTCTTGCCTTTCACTCAAACACTGAGAACCATTCATATCAACACTTCAACATACAAGATTAATCTTTTTTGCTTTTTAACCCTCCCAATGTCCCACAGGCTTCCACTGAAAGTACTTTTTTTCTACAGATTTTTTTTAAAATTAAACAAATAGAGGAGTGTGTCAGAATTATTGTTTGTGGTAAATCACTTGCCTGATTTGATAACCAACTAATTTCCATGTCTTTCTGCACTTTTTGTAGGAAAATTCTGACTGCTTAAATTTCTTTTTGAGGGATCTGTATAGTAGCTACAATCATGAATAAAAAGGCAGTGCTTCCTGCGTAACCAGAAACCAGATCAGAGTTTGATCCTGAGTTCCTGACTCGTGTACATTACAGGAGACTTTTTTTTTAAAGCGTGTTAGCAGTGTGATATACCCTTATTGTATTTTTTATTTGAGAGACAGACCGATACTTTTAGTACCATACAGGTGTAAATATAACCCATCATGAGGTGTAACCAGGTTAAGACAGTGTTTTGATGAAGTAGTGGTTCAATCCTTCTGATAGAAGACACCAGACAAGCCTTCAAGTGTGAGATATAGTGATACGGTCGTATAGGCAATCAAGTCTCCACAAATGGTCAATTAAGCGTGAAGTAAAATGAGTGCCCGTGTAGCAGATGCATTGTGGGATAGGTTTTTGGGAAGCACGTGATAGGAAGACTGCTTGGAGCACTCTTGTTACCATGGCAACTGAGTAACCTGTCTCCATGGCAGCCTGGCACAGAGGAGTGGAGCGGTCTCATTCCTGGTCTTCAGCCCAAAGGCACCAGCCTTTATCCAAACAGCTGTCAATCACAGATCAGCGCAGTCAGGGATTGGCCGGCAACACCATCCATCACATATCAAAGAAGTCCAGGATTGGCTGACTGTGATGCCAATCATAAATTCCACATTCTGTAGCTCATTGGCAACATTCTTGGCGGTGTAATTAACCAAACAGTTATCAGTTAAAGTCACTAGCTACCTGTATATATAACTGCTCTCCTGGAACAGCATAACTGCAAACATAGTCCGCCAACTACGCCCATCTTCACAGGACCAATAATGTTTGTTTTGAAGGATAAATGTAATACATGTGCATGATTTAAATGCATGTTGGTGTGTGTGGCCCTGTGAAGAGCATTACTGCATTACCCCGTTACATGACTCTTGTCACTGGTTTTCCGCATTGACCCTGTCCTGAAAGATATAGAGGTTGTTAGTGGCTGCGATGGCGATGATGTTTTCAGCCGGGTGCCAAGCCATGTGCAGAATCTTTTTCGAGAAGTCCAGACTGTCCACGCCCACGTCCCCCCGGCGACGCCGGCCCCCGGTGTAAACGCGGCGAGTCCTCAGCACGGCACGCGGTTTACTGCTCTCACGCCATGCCTCGAGGGTTACACCGCGACCGGTCTCACGATCAAACATCCGGAAAAAACTGTTATACGCTCCTGTCATGATTACACTTGAAGGGGATACGGCAAGCATGATGGGTATAAACCAGAACGGGTGTGTGGATGAAAAAGAGTTTGGAAGGGGAACAAATGAGCAAATCAAAAGTATAAAGATAATGACAGAAATACAAGAGAGGAAGTAGGAAGGGAGAGAAAGAGGGTATTAGTATAAAACAGGAAATAAGCCTAAATATTGCATAAGATCTGATTATTCAAGGCTTGAGAGATGTTTACCTGTCTGTGCTATTCCAGACGCACTCAAACTTGTCAAAGATGCAGTCGTTTTCATACAAAGAGCAGAGTTTGCCTCTTAGGTACTCATGCACCTGACACACAAGGAAATGTTCAGATATATTTAAATTAAAAACAAGAATACATCCTAACAGAGGAGAAAATGACTAAATATTTCCCTATAGAAATAACGAAGACACAAATCAGTTATTTATTGAATCAGTTAATTTACATTAATTGTCCATGTGAATCAACTTCGATCAGTGTTGGTATTGCTAAGTAAAATTACAAATATTAAAAAATGTTTTTTTTTTAATCGAAATTAATTTAAATAACAGATTAGAAATTTTGCCTTGACAACTAACAGTGATAAAACAGATTTAAGCTGTAGTTTTAAAATTGCTTAAAATAAGAATAAAGCGTAATACAAATACAAATACAATAAAATGACAAAAGCTTATAACAAACGTACTAAACATAAATTTAATAAATACTATAATAGTATTAAGTAACACTAACTTTCCAACACCTCACATGAAAGGAACATTTAGGTTGAAATGATTCACTAGAATTAGTATAAAAAGTGTCTTACTGCACAAGAAAAAAAAAATCAAATCAGCCAGAAATAGTTTAGCCTAACATATATGTTATGGTATAAATATAATATGGTATTGCTTATGAAGACCTGCAAGTTACCCACCTGGTAGGTCTCCACTGGGCCCTTCTCCATGTTGAGGTCCCATACTTTGACAGTCAAGTAGTCTCTGGTGAGCAGATAGCGTCCACTATGGCTGAACTTAACATCAGAAACCGACGAGATGATCTCAGAAAAGAAAGATCGGTTGCCTGGGTCCTCTGGCTCCTCAAAGACTAAAAGTGGAGCATATAGAATATTACAGATTCAAACTGGAGGACAGATTCACTTGAAAGTCTGAGTGTGCTGGGAAACCGTTTCAATGGTTTTACACTTAATGACAGCAATGAAACTTCTTTAACACTGTTGTCTGATTGTCTTTTAATGCAGCTGTAAGTGTAAATCTCACTACATCTGCTACAGTGCTAATTTCCCCAGCATCTAGCACATCTGTTCTTCTGTGTACCGCTGTCTCGTTTAACTAAGCTACTCACAACAGGTTATAGCAAAAAAGGGCATAAAGAAACTCAAGAGGTTAAATACAAGATTTGAGAATAGATTCATCTGTCACAAGAGGGATTTTATTAAGCCAAAATGAAGTGTATATTTAGATTTTTTATATGTGTACTGTAAAAGTGTGCAAAGTAAACTTAAAGTGCTATACACTATACTGTTCAAAAGTTTAAAGTTGGTAAGGTTTTTATATTTTTATAGGAAGTCTCTTGTGCTTAATTGTAATTATCATTATAATATAACATTTTCCTGTTAATGCAAAGCAGAACATTACTCCAGTTTTCAGTATCCTTCAGAATAATTTTATTATGATTTGGTGCTAAAGAAACATTATTTGGATGAATAGAAAGTAAAAAAAAATAATAAAAGAAAATGCATTATTATTATAATTTTTTTTTGTAAACTTGTATAATATATGTCTTAACTGTAACTTTGGATCAATTTATGCATCCTTGCCGAATAAAAGTATTAATTCATTTAAACAAATAAAATAAAAATTACTTACTGACCCCAAACTTTTGATAGGTAATGCAAGTAATGCAGTCTATACGCTTAAAAAGCACTACTTACTTTTGGAGTGCTTGTCACAGAGTGCAGACTCTCTCATGTCACAGAGGCGTAGCGTGCCTTTACTGCTGCTGTATACAAACAGGTGGCAGTGCTGTGGGTGGAACTCTGCAGCTGTTATTACCTCCGTCAGGTCCTCCATATTAGCCGGCTTAATGTCCACAATGTCTGAGAGGGGAAGGGGTCAAGGACAGTTTCTGATTTACAGTTCTGAAAGCTCTCTTCTCTATTTGAGACTGCTAATTCTTTCATGAACTCATGCAGATGTCAAGATTTTCAGTGAATAACGGCTTCAATTTGTGTCTGTTTCTCATACAGATCTATGGTATGGTTTCAGAAGACTTGAAATATAGCACATGAGTCATATTGACCACTATTATTATATTTTTGTGGTACTTTATTTCCAGAGATCACTCAAGGCCTACAACTAAAAGCACATTCTGCTAGTGGGGGCTTATAAACTATGCATCATCAGCTTCCCTGATTGGTGTAAAACTGTACAATCATATCATTATCATTGTGAGCACTCACACGCACACATAAACATACATGTTCGTCCACACACATCTACTCAGTAAGCCCTACACATCACATGCACACAACCTACAATTTTCTTCAAGGCAGCTATTATGTGTTTTAAAGGAGAGTGGTTCCTTGATGAATTATTTAAATGTTTCCATAGATATTTTATTTCTAGGTCAGTGCCTTGCTAAAAAGAAGAGCAGCTACGCAATCTGGAACTCAAACCGTCTGCCTTCAGTCCAGTCACGAGAACACAAAGAAACGAAAGCAATCAGTTCAGGAATAGAACCATTTTTATACTGCATGCAATGTTTATGCCTTTGTCCCAGTTATTTGATTGTATATACGCCAGTTTAAAGGCACAAGTCACAATGGCTGCATTTTGTTTTGTATTATATTTTGTATTTAAAGGATACTGAAGCTTCGATCTGTGATATCCAGGTGCCACATGTTGATCCTGAGATCATCAGCAGACAGATATGTCTCGCCATCGCTATTGACTGAGATGGAGTTGACGTGGTAGGTGTGGCCGTTGGCAAAGATTCTCCTCGGCCGCACCTCAACCATCAGGTCAGTGGGCTTCAGGACCGGCACCTTAAAGGAAACGACATTTAGAAGTCATCAGAAGTCTTCTTATTTTAGATCACCTACTCAAAATTAGGGTAACACTATGTAACATATAACAACATATAACAACAAACATTTTATGGGATCAACATTTAAAAAGTGAGCATATTCGCTTCACCCATTTATTTTTAATTTTTTAATTGTAGTTTTTTTTAAAGGTTATCGTATTAACACACCCTGATTGCATCTCAAATCACCCTAAAAAAATTGTTATTTTGAGATAACCAACTAATTGTAAATGATCTGGCTTCTTACACTCCGACATACTACAAAGATTTATCTTAAATATTGATTTAAGTTAATATTATCGTCATGTGAGAAGAAATAGCACCAGGGAGTTATATGAGAAACTAGCACAGATACTTTAAGGAAGAAACAGGTTGATAATGTCAGTTGTCAAATATACAATTTAGCAGTCATTATACAAAAATATTTAACCGCAGAATGCATTGATTGACCAATCAGAAATTGTCACAGTTTTCTGTCTTTCTGTCACTAGGCGTTTCTCAGTGTCAAGGATACTTCCTTGGTAGGACTGATCCTTCCAAGTCACTTCCTTCAGAGGCTAGGTGAGACTCCTCCTTAGCATACGGAGAACACGTAAATGGAACAGGCTAGCAAGTGCACGTAATTGCGTCATTACGTCAGTGAAAAGGTCCGTTTGAATAACGCTGTGAATGGTATCATTAAATTACTTTGGACAACTTAACTAGTTGTTTATAAAAGAAATGCCGTTGACGCAACCAATTGTTAAATGACAGGTCCGGTTCAGTTAACCATCTGTATTTGTATAATTTACAATATCAATACGGTAGTAATTTGTACTGGCATTTAAACGTCAAACTTTACTTATATTTACTACAGTTATAACAAATGTTTGGTAACGTAAATAAAAAACGTTAATGCTCCGAATACGGAATTTTTTTTATTTTTGAACTAACGTTAGATAGCAAAGCTGCGCGCATAGGATAGTGGGTGATTTGAGAGCGCAAAGAGCACGAAGGATACACATATGCATCCTTTCCTGTGTATGGGATATTCTTCGAACGAAGGACTCATTTCTTGGTTGAAATTCCGAAGATCCTCGACATTGGAACAGTCCTTCAACGGATGTCGATGACGTAGCATCCTCGAAATACTGGCTTCGAAACACTTATCGTCTTCTGTGAGTGCACACCTGTCTCTCAATCAAACACACAGCTGTTGCTCATTGTCATGGACTATATTCTCGTCTCACACACCACTCTGTCTGGCTGTATTATATGTCTGATGTTTTGTGTCTTGCATTTTGGCTGTGTCTGCTCTGTTCCCATGATTTGTTTCTGTTTTGTTTTTGCCATGTTGGCCTTTTTTTGTTCCTGTTTATAATTAATAAATAGTTTCCCTGCATTTGGACCCAGATCCTGCACTGGATTGAAATGTAATTATCAATGAAGATTCGGGAGGAGCGCGTCAGATACTTAGCCTAATCATCACAGGTGGACCACAATCAAGTAATCAATCCCACAGTATAAATATCGCTGACTTACCTCTATCCATTGACGGTTTATCAGCATGCTGGTTCGCTTCGTCAGTCACCTTATCACAGACCCAATTTTCGTACCAACGAAGAGCGCTAAACAGGGGATTTATAAGACCTGCTGCTTTTGCCGGACCCGAGATCATTTCTACCCAGCCAAACACGGCCGTTGAGCAGCATTAAGCGTCATCGCGACAGCTGCTATCCTCGCCAAGCCACACATCGTGGCCAATAGACCGTGCAACTCCGAGCTCGTCTTGCTCGATACACGATCGTGCCGCCCGAGACCGAGCTCTCGTCGAGCGCCGGATTGCAGCAGAAAGAATCCAACCACGGCTCAGTCTTTCACCACGGCGTTCCGGCCGAGTGGCAGTTTGAGGCCGCTTCCTCTAGCGGCGCAAACTAATACATTTCCAGGCGAAGACGCTAAAAAAACAGGTTCTTCTTTTTCTTCATTGGATTTTTACGGCAGTTTGCATTCAAAGTGTTGCATCTAAAAGCAGTTTTGCGGCTAAAGTTTTGTTAAACTACGTCTTGACGTAGTTCTGTCTTCTAGTAGCGTTTTATGGCGGTTTTGGCAAACCAACGTAAAGGTGCATTACCGCCACCCGCTGATCCGGGGTGTGGATCCCGCATAGATTTGGACTACAGATACACCGTTCCGTCGGATGATGATGCCACTTTTTAACCACGAAGCCAAAGGCATTAGGTTAGATTATTGTAATGCCTCGTTCTCAGGCCTTCCAGCTAAATCGTTGAGCAAGCTTCAGTATTCTGCCGCACACTTGTACTTCTCCTCGCGAACACATTACACCGGTTCTTTCACAATTACACGGGCTTCCCGTAAACGTGAGAATTGATTTTAAAATTTCTATCTTAACATACTAGGCACTTCATGGGACTGCACCTGAGTATCTTTGTGAACTCATCAGTCCTTATATTCCATCACGCTCTCTTCGCTCTACTAACTCTCTTTCACTTCACCAGCCATAATGTGAGCTAAAGACCATGGGGCAAAGAGCCTTTTCATATAAAGCCCCTAAGCTATGGAATGTACTTCTTCTGCACGTCAGATATGCACCTATGTTGGGCGATTTTAAAAAGTTGATTAAGTCACATTTATTCAAGACTGTCTGTCTTTAATGAATTGTTGTATTGCTTTTGGCGTTTGTTTCTACAAATAAAATGCATTATTATTATTATTTATTATTATTATTATTATTATTGTTACATTCGCCTTACCGCGCACGTTTAAACCTTGCCGAAATGATACAGACATAAGTTCAAAAAAAAAAAAAAAAACTTAAGTCTCTGGATAAAAGCGCCTGCTAAATGCTTAATTTAATTTAAAATTTTAATTTCCATGCAAGTCTTCCGGTAGAACCAAATCATTTAGGGACCTATTTTACCATTCACTGGCGTGATCACTCAAAATTAATCTAAAACGCATCTGCCCTCGTGTTTAGATGCAAGATAGCAAGTGTGAGTAAAATTACCATCGCCTTTTAAGGACCGTAATACGAAAAAACCGGAAAGTAAATCTCCTTAGAAACCACTTGGAAGCGAATAGCACATAACTGCTGTTAACCCATTTGCTGCAAGCATCGCCAACGCCCCCAGCCTACGTTTCATTTTTACAGCACGTTAAACATCACTCTCTTACTTGATCTGGATAAACCGCGCACCAATTGAAGTCCAAAGACTTTGGCTTTTATATTTGACCAATATTTCGATAAAACATAATTCCAGTGATTAATTTTCCATCATGTCAGGAAAACTATTCCTATTCCTGAACGGTAAACGTCAAAGTGTTAGCTCATGGACAAATGTTGATCATGGATCTAGTCAGAAAGAATCATGAACAGAAACCTCTTTATTTTGGGTACATAATTTCTGCCTCCATGCCAAAAATGGGGGGTGTCTGGTAAGGGGTTAACGTTACTGCTATAATCATGTCTTTCGGTACAACGCCTTAAAAAGACTAAACATGCTCAATCGTTTCCAAAAGCCTCTGTTTCCACGGTCCATAATACAACGTGAAAACAGCGTTCCAAACGTATCCGCTCGGGAGTCCGTCTAAAGAGCCCGGAGGCCAAATGAGAGGAAAGATGCTTTTCCAACAGGAACATAATAAGGTGGACAAGGCCTGAGGAATTGTCAAATCAGGCAACAAATTGCTAAGCTGGTAACACAGTAGGCTACCCATCCATTTTTAGCTCGCCCCATCAAATATTACTAACACTTTTTACTCTTCCCACAGCCAACATATACAGCAGCCGAAGCAAGTAGCCTTTTATGTACCTCCTCACTGCCGCAGCAGTGTCTGCTCCCGCAGGAGCCTTTCCTGTACCTCCCCACCGCCACTGCAGTGTCTGCTCCCGCAGGAGCCTTTCCTGTATCTCCCCACTGCCGCTGCAGTGTCTGCTCCCGCAGGAGCCTTTCCTGTATCTCCCCACTGCCGCTGCAGTGTCTGCTCCCGCAGGAGCCTTTCCCGTATCTCCCCACTGCCGCAACAGTATCTGCTCCCGCAGGAGCCTTTCCCGTTCTCCCCACTGCCGCAGCAGTGTCTGCTCCCGCAGGAGCCTTTCCTATACCTCCTCACTGCCGCGCAGTGTCTGCTCCCGCAGGAGCCTTCCTACACCTCCTCACTGCCGCGCAGTGTCTGCTCCCGCAGGAGCCTTTCCTACACCTCCTCACTGCCGCGCAGTGTCTGCTCCCGCAGGAGCCTTTCCTACACCTCCTCACTGCCACGCAGTGTCTGCTCCCGCAGGAGCCTTTCCTATACCTCCACACTGCCGTAGCAGTGTCTGCTCCCGCAGGAGCCTTTCCTACACCTAAATATATATATATATATATATATATATATATATATATATATAAAAATAAATAAAAATAAATAATAAATACCACACATCACCTCTGCCTAAAGGCATGCAATGCATCCGAGGTTGCGGTGATAGCATCATGTATCGACAATAGCCAAGACGATATTAGGCCCATTTTTCAACCAACGTTTTTTTATAATAATCATTAGGCGGCCTACCTTAAATCGGCTATCAAACTGCTCCGTTATCCCATCTCAGCACTGCATTTCCCACTCGCCCGTGCTCTCAAAGGATGATGTGAGCCCGTAGGTAAAAAAAAAAAAAAAAAAAAAAAAATTCACTGGACAAGCGAGATGACCGTAGTGCCGACTACATGACACAACTAGCAGTATTTAAATATAGTATTTATACTTAATACCAGTGTATCAGTACGTCCGAAAGTATATTTTTTTTTTGATTATTGGTGATTCCATAGGCTCTTTTCGTGCACCTGCATGGTCAAAATGGTAAATAGTAAGCTCAGACAGTATAAAGAATCTTTCTCTTACTCCACCCATGCACGATTACATCGTCGATATGTACCATCGATCTCACGTGCTGACAATGACCACATCGCCGATACATGGCACCTATTTGGGGTACACTGGCACAGGAAATCCAATTTATTTTTGCACGCTTAATTTCGGATACTATGACTGCACCAAGATTTTTTCGGACTCATTATCGAAAGCAGCTCATTGGATTTGCTAAACAATTATTCAAGTAAGCCTCACAGCGTCTACCCTCGTAGACAAATAAATCATCTTTAGTATCGAACTCCCTGCAAGGCCCTGCAAGAGGGCTCCTGGTTGAACCAACCTTTGCCTTTTCCATTCAACTATCAGCAAAGCTTACTCGTTTGACATCGCAAGTATTAAAATCCTGCCAGATGCTTTCCCACTTAATCAATCTTGGACTTTCCATCCGACCACCAGCGAAGCTTACCTGATTAAAATAGGCCGATTTAAAAAAAAAAAAAAAAAAAAAAAAAAACACGACATTTACCTATCGAACACCAATGAGTACATTGCAGCCCAAACAAATTTTCCCTCCGATGGCAAGATGTACCCATCCAATACCGCAAGTTACGCTTTCGCCGAACACTAACGGGCTCTTCGCAGATAAAACAATCTCAATTTTCCCTCCGATGGCTGGAGAGACTACCCATCTGGTGTCGCAAATTTTAATAAATATAATAAATAAAAATAAATATAGAAAATAAATAAATAAATAAATAATAAATAAAAAGACACCGGATGCTGGCCATAGCCTCCCGACCAGATAACCTTACCTTTTTCAATCCTATGGCCGGCAAGGCTTCTCCCTTCGATGCCAAGAGCTTGAGCTCCCATCGGATGCTGATGAGAGCCTCCCGGCCAGACAACCTCACCTTTTCCATTCTGCGGCCAGCAAGGCTTACCCGTTCGTTGCCAGGAGCTCACACTCCCTTTGGACGTAGGTGAAAGCCCCCGGCTACCTGCTTTGCCATTCTGTCTTACGTACGGAGAGGTTTACCCATCCAATGCACGGAGTCAGGGCTCCCATTGAATGTAGGTGAGAGCTTCCCGGCTAGACAACCTTACCTTTTCCGTCCTTTGGCCAGCGAGGCTTAACCGTTCTATCCGGGAGCTAAGCTCCTGTCGGACGAAGGTAAGAGCCTCCCGGCCGGACAACCTTTTCCGTCCTTCAGCCAGAGAGGTTTACCCGTTCGATTCCTGGAGCTAAGCTCCTATCGGACGTCGGTCCGAGCCTCCCGGCTAGACAACCTGACCTTTTCCACCCTCGGCCAGTGAGGCTTACCCGTCCGATGCGAGTGCTCCCATCGGACGCTGGCGACAGCCTCCTGGCCAGCCAACCACGACCTTACCGCGTGGTTTAGGTTACAAACCTACAAGCAAGCTGTTCAAATGCTGCAAGTACCAAACACATAATAAACTCTCCTTCCTTCCTATGGTCGCCAAGGCTAACCCGTCTCTTGCCGGGAGTAGCAAACTCCCTTAAAACGCTGACGACAGCCTAACGACCACCCAAACTTACCTTTTCCATCCTACGGCCTGCGAGGCTCACCCAGTTTTGTCCCCGCCGGACGCTGACAAGAGCCTCCTGGCCACCTATCGTTACCTTTTCTGTCCGCCATCCGGAGAGGCTTACCCGTTCGATGCGTGTGCTCCCTTCGGACGCTGGCGAGAGCCTCCCGGTTAGACAACCTTACCTTTTCCTTTTCTATGGTCAGCGAGGCTTACCCGTTCGATGTGTGTGCTCCCTTCGGACGCTGGCGAGAGCCTCCTGGACAGACTTGCTTTACGTTTCCACCCTACGGTCGGCGAGGCTTACCCGTTCGACGTGTGTGCTCCCTTCGGATGTCGGTAACAGTCTCTCGGCCACGCAACTTACCTTTCCATTTGACGGTAGGCGAGGCTTAACCGTCCGACGCTACGAGTCTCGTCCTCTCGCCAAATCCTGCAAAAAAAAAAAAAAAAAAAAAAAAAAAAAGCTACTCTCACATCTTTTAACCCCGTCTGGCGAGGCTTACCCGTTCGATGTTCTGAGTTAGAGGCCCCATCGGATGCTGCGAGAGTCCTCCCAGTCGGGTTTTCCTTTCCAACCCTCCCCGTCCGCCGAGGCTTACCCGTCTGTCGCGTGTGCTCCCTTCAGACGTCTGGCGAGAGTCTCCCGGACGGGCCTATGCTTGCCAGCCGCAAGCGAGTCTCATCCATCCGATGCCGTGAGTCGGGATCTCCCTTCGGATGTTGCCAGAGTCCTCCTTGTCGGCTAGCCCAAAAGCTTTTTATCTGCCAAACCGAGAGGACCCAGACGTCCGTCATCCTGAGTCTCAATCTCCTGTCGGAGGCTTCATGGGCCCTCTCGGTCAGCGTTAGGCCCTTCACCCACTGAATAGCAGGGGCTATCAGCCAGTAGGGCCCGTACGCCGACACCGTGACCTATTCCGGTCGAGGCAACTCGGGTCCTCCCGGTCGGGCACCACAACCACGCTGCTCCTCCTCATCGGCCGGTAGGGCTCACCGTTCCAACGCCAAAAAGCTCCAGTTGAGCATCGGCCCGAGCCCTACCGACCGGGCGCCAACAACCACGTAGTTCACTAGCTGCAGCCGGTAGGGCCTACTCTCCCAACTCCCATGTCGCTCCCTCCGGAGTACGTAGGCCCTTCCAGCCTGCCAACGAGATGACTTCTCAGAAACCAAATCAGCCCCCGCCAGTACTCTGCTTTTTTGGGGGGGGCATTCTTTAAACTGGCGGCTGTCCTCTTGTACATTTGCCTTTTTGGGGGATACTCTAGGTTCGGGCAATTCCCGAGCTCGGAGCCCTTCCCCGGACAGCACGCCAAATACGCATACCATACCTCAGCTAATTATATGTAAGCGTGAACTAGTGAAATGTAATTATCAATGAAGATTCGGGAGGAGCGCGTCAGATACTTAGCCTAATCATCACAGGTGGACCACAATCAAGTAATCAATCCCACAGTATAAATATCGCTGACTTACCTCTATCCATTGACGGTTTATCAGCATCCCTCCTCCACCCCATCTCCTCACTTCAAGTTCACTTTACAATATACGGGGAAGGGGGGGTACTCTAGGTTCGGGCAATTCCCGAGCTCGGAGCCCTTCCCCGGACAGCACGCCAAATACGCATACCATACCTCAGCTAATTATATGTAAGCGTGAACTAGTGAATATGCCAGCTGTGAAAATACCTGTAGTGAGGTCACGGTGGAGATGTCCTTTATTCGCCCTTCTTCGTCCTTCAGATTGTAGCCCTCTGGCCGCTTGTCTCTCTCGCTCACCTTCCATAACTTTATAGTTTTATCTGTTGGAACATGTTTTAGAAATGACCAGCTATTCATTTTTATAACTCAGACTTTCTATACTATAACATTAACACATCTTTCTGTGACTTTGAAAGGCATCTTTAATGCAAGTGGTCTTGATAAGCATTGTTCATGCTTTTGTTACTATTAAAAATGTCTTATGATGCATTGGTTCAAAAGAAGATAGCAATGTGAAATGCAATTCAGCCCAACTATTTCTAGTCCAATATCTGGTACTGATGTCTTGCACAAAATAATTATGAAAGCATCTTGTAATGTAATTAGGAGGATTAGATTGACAAATATGAGGCTAGTTTAACTCCTGATGGACAGGAAGTGGTGTGATTACCGTTGGTAGAGAGGAGAAAGTGGGCAGCGTTTTGCTGTGGCAGCCAGCGGATCTTATTGATCTTCTCCTCGATTTCCAAACTCTTCAGATAGTCAAAGTCCGGTTCGTGACTCTGGAACGTGCTGTAGACATTATACTCACCCGATTCTCCCAGCTCTTCAGATTCAATTTTAGACTGCGGTAAGAGAGAAGACCCAATTAAACATACAATGCATATGCTTATGTACATAAATGTACATAAATCCATGTTTAAAACATTGCTGAATGTATATCATAATATTACTTTCATTAAAAAAAATACCTTCTAGCAATCAAAGGTTGGTTTACGCAATCTATATGATATATATAAAAAAGACATTCCCTTTTTAAGATAACTCTGCTATTGTTTACAGCATATTATTGCTAGTATTGCTTGCTTAAATGTCCTTTAAAAGAGCAAATAAACGTAGGTTCTGATAAGTGGTTTTCACTGTGAGTTATCAATGTGTTTTGTTCAGTATCTAGGTTAAATACATGGAAAGTTCACCGGTTCTAAAAAGGCATGATCTGTGAACCATATTGCTCTATATCAAAGTCAATATATGATACTATGTCTTTAAGAAGTATTTTAAACCAGATCCGTTTAAATTCTGTCGTAATGCTCTTTGGGCAATGGAAATTAAAATCACCTCATGCATATTCAGCACCCTATGCTAGTGTATGTAATATTTTTGGCAGCAAAGCATTTTATGACTTTTGCTCTTCCCCTCCCCCAAAGTCAAACTGCTCACCATATATTAACTCCACTGCTTAAAACTGCTTTATTCCCCAATTATCAATCGCCCACTGCAGTGCTTTGCTCACAGTTTGACCTACCTCTGTTTCTCTATGGAAGATGACCACTCGCCCCCCCTTATCTCCTGTGGCCAGCAGATCCCCCGTCTGGTTAAACTCCACTGTAGAAATGACATCAGCTACAAAGAAAGAAAGAAACAGGTTTGTGTTCATTTTTTCAGTGAAAAAAAAAAGAAACACACACACATACAAAAATATGTGTAAATACAAATGCATAATATTAAATGCATAATATAATGCACAATATTTTTTACAACTGTTTTCCTACCATTTTACTTTTCTATAGTGATAGATTATAGATTTTTTTCTACATAAACAGTATTTGTTTTCTAATTTATACAGAACTGGAATATAGGGAGAATTTCTGCATAACATGCTAATACTTTTATGTACCAGTCTTTCATGATACTCCCAGCCAAAAAAGCATTTTACAGTACAAATTACCTGAAGTAATATTAGTTCACGGCCATGTGCTAGCACAGCACAACTGTGGTTTTGTCTATGCAAACACTTTTATTCAAGAGCTTCGTCTGGGCATATGGCTTCACATTTTAAACCCTAATAGTTGATAAACAGCATGCCATGCTCCTGCTTCTGCTAGTACAATGATGATGACACTAAATAAAACAGCCTGGCCTGCTCCTGATGAATCATTCTGCTCTGTAACTTGATTATAAGGACTGCAATAGACACAAAAGACTCCTAGACAATTTTAGGAATAGCATGCAAACAGTTGCATGAAAAATTAAAATACATGCTTCAAAATCAAACAAATATGATTTAAATCATACTCAAATGCATGAAATGTAAGACTGTCTTGGTTCTGTTTGCACATGCATTATTCCGTCTGGCTCACAACGCCCGATAATTAAATGAAAACAGTCTCACTAATGCATACTGTAACCCAATAATAGGTGTGTGGTTGGACCAGGTGACCAAAGTCTGAGTCAGCTGAATGAGAAGACCTTACCGCTCATCTGCTGAGATGAAGGTTATTTTCAGGACTTCAGAGAGGTGAGCAGGATCAAATTATGGTTCGGTATGTGAGTGTGTATAATGGGAAGAGACGTGCTTTTCTCCTCTAAGCAAAGAGGGAGTGTTCATGCAGATGTGTGCACATACCTTCTGTGACATAGTCTCGGAGGAAGCTGTGATTGATTTTGGGGCTCTCGCTGTCCTCACCCATCGGAAGCGGCGGAGTGCGTAAGCGCGCCCGTCCGGAGCAGAGCCGTCCAATCCGTGCTGTCCCACCCCCCCGGTGCTTTGCCCATGCTGGTGCGGCCTAGCAGAGTGGCCTGGCGCACGGCATCCTGGGATATGGTCCGGGTTTGTCAGGAGGAAGATGAGCACCAAGCAACAAGGATGCCACGTACAGATGGGGAAAAGGGAGGGTAAAAAACGGGATGAATAAACCACAGCTCAGTCAGCTGTAGAAAAGCACCTTGTCATATGCGAAACATGCTCGAGCGCACGTCCTGACGCTCAGCCAACACTGCCTGGCAACAAGAAAAGAGAATCTAGGTGTGTGAGTGATCCGTAGATCCGTCGTGCTGCGGTAAGTCCTTTTCCAGGCGTGGGTGCGGTAGTCCTTGAAGGAGAGCAGAGGAGAGAGAGAGACAGGCTGTCTTTCACAGGAGGAAGAGGAGAGGCCTGGTCGTACCTCACAGCTTCACGGTGTGTCTTCTCCCTTCTGCTGCAGTGTGACGGAGTGCACGTGTGTGTATGCGTGCTTCTGCGTGAAGGGAAAGGAAAGATGAAAAAGAGGGGGGAGGGAGAGAAGAGGGAAAGAGAGAGCGAGAGGATACCACCAGCCTGTCTTTCTCGACTACCACTGCTGCTGAGCATCTGCACAGCATCACCATATCACAGAAGCCTCCTCCCTGCTCGGCCAATCAGAGCAAGGCTATCCTTGGCCGCACCTCCCACTGCAGGTGACAAGAGGAATGAGCCTGGAGAGGAGAGTAGATGAGGACATCAGAGAGATGGAGGGAAGAGAATCTGGAATGCGGCGGAGCCAGAGATTTTCACTGGAGTGAGAACTGTGACATGATGAGACTGATGAGAAATGGAGCAAATGTCATCCAAAAAGGCAAAGATGGAAGAGGAAATGCTGATAAGGATGCAAATAATGGAAGGGTTCACTTTAGAGGTAAGCAAAAAGAGATTTCACTGAATGAAAAGAAACGATGTGAGAAAATTTGGAAGGTGTGAAGGATGCTGTGAAATCTTGTTAAATAGCTCCCCCTAGTGTTTGTTGATGTTAATGCACAGGAGAATGGGAAAGTTTAGGATTGCACAACAACAATCGCAATCTAAATTGACGACAGAGCTACTGATCTACAATCTGAGCTACTGGTTTGATTGTGGTATTTCTGAAAGGAAACATTGAAATGCAATAATAAAAAAAAGAGGTTACCAAAGCTATGCTAAAATACGCGATAAATACAAGTATAATGTTGTTGTTTTTCAATTGAGCATGATAAATAATATATACAATTTTATAATGTAATTCATAAATGCAAATAAATAAATGACAAATGAAGGCACAACAATTAAGTTGAGAAAGAAAGTAAAAAAAAGTAGGCTACACTCTCTTTTATGATCTTTTTAGAATTATGGTTTTAGTTTAATAAGATTTGTAAGTGCAAGTTTTCGCTCTCACGAAAACACTGATCAAACGGACAAGCAACTGTAAATGTGACAATACGTTTATGGTTATATATACATTTTAGAGGCATGAGTCTTAGTAATTTATGATGTGGTATTAAGAACCTAAAACCTGTTGGCATCAACAGTGACACAAAAACTCTTAAAAGCATCACAAATCTGTTTAAAGACATTACATAAACGCTTTTCAAAAGTTAATGAACTATAATGTACATTCTTACCACTTGTACTTATGAAAGCCGAAGAATAGCAAGGAAAAATTTAACTTCTTCGGTACAGCTGACAGAAAATTCGTCACGTCACGTGCGTCTACAGACAGGTCTTTTAGGGAAGGTATCCATCACTTTTTTATTTTAAGAATACCAGTAGATGGCGCTAACAGTAAAGAGAGTTAAAAATAGCTAGTAAAGGAACACGTATGAAATATGAAAATATGAAATTTTAAAGTAGACAGACTGAAATAGTATTTTCTTATTAAACGTACTTCCAGTACTCCAATACTCCGTACTCCAATGTTTTTACTGGATTTATAATATAAAGTTACACACACACACACACACACACACACACAAATATATATATATATATATATATATATATATATATATATATATATATATATATATATATATATATATATATATATATATATATATATATATATATATATATAACAGCATTACATTATTATTATACTTGTATGTACAGTATTATAGGTACTATACATAATTATATTATACATCATATATTATACATTGGAAGTATTGTACTTCAGTGGACTTTAGAATTATTGCATAACTTTATATCACGTTGATTTATGGAGCTTTGACATCCTCTTTCAAGCGAGTTTTAACCAATTGCGAAACTTACATGAGGGAAGGGGAAGTGCCTTCTAGAAATGGGACGTGCTTTTCTCCATGCATTTGTTTTTTATTTGTATTTTTTTAAGGGGGGTTTGGGGGTTGTAACACACACCGCATATTTGGAAATTCCAGCTGATGACATCTTTAGAAATTATTAAGAAATAATGTTTTGGATGATGCTATAGTCATAATCTGTTTATAGCCTAATGAAAAAATATATATTACACAGATAATATACAGGATAATATAATGTAATGCTTAAAAATGTTATAGCATTTCTTTCTAAAAATAATCTGTTCCAGTCTTTAAACCAGTTTGCTTATTCATCTCGGACTGGATCATGGGTTGTTTATTTATTGTCCACTTGACATTTTCTAACAGTTATTTGTCAGGTAGAGTGAGTAGAGACGACAGTGCAAAGTCATTCATAGTTCTCCAGGACACTAATCCTTTTGCCTCTGGTGTTATTTCTCAGATTATTTTTATGTAACAGATTAACCTCCACCTTAACTGTGCAGAGTTGGGATGTTAGTGCAGCTGGTGACAGCAAAGCTTAATCCTCTTCGACACCAACTGCGCATCAGTTTTTTCATCTCTCTTTATCACTCCTTCAGGAAGATCCAGCAGCTTGCGTATCTGCATCTGCTTTTGGAGAGAAGAAAGGCGAGAGAAAACATGCCATGTCTGCAAACAAAGTCCCTGCCCTCTTTGCCTGCTGAAGGGAGGTATGAAGTCTCCTCAGCCCAAAAGGGGTCTCAAGGGTCCAGATACAAGTCGGGTAAAATTGTTCACAAAGTGTTCACATGTGGAGAGGAATGACAGCATAAAAAAGCAGTGTGTCATCACCAGTGCTGGACGGTTCTTCTCACCTCTCTGGACCCTAGGGGCGAAAACCCAGAGACTGGGATTCAGGATGGGAAAGGAAGGTGAGAAAGTGAAGGCATGGCTGGATGATCGATCGGATTCTGTCAGCTCTTACTTTATCAGATACTCAAGATCAGCAGTGTAGCTACATCTGTTCTGAGAGAGTATGTAAAAATAATGTTATGTGATGCAATATTTCCAGCCATCTGCTTTCATTCTTCATGTCTTAAGTTTGAACACTGCTTTATACTGGAAAATGGTTCTAAATAGCAACAGATTTGGGTTCCGTGTATTTCTGGATAGAACAGGAGAATAAGAATTTTTTGCATTGCTTTACTCTTTTAAGTTACTTATATTACTGTTTTAAAATAAGTCTCTTAACTCTTAACTCTTTGATAAAAAATACATGCTTAAACCTAAGATATACAGTTGATCACCCATGCTAGCTATTCCCAAATTGCTATTAGTGCAATCTAACCTGTTATTATCTCTTTTCTCTTCTTACACATTGGGTGCATGGCTGTTTAGAAAGAGCCCAAGCTGCCCAAACCCTCATAACTGAGCCTAGGTTGAAAAATTCTTGGCAGACGTGGAGTGTCCCATCTTGTCTGTGGGCACACTTGAGGGCATGCATGTGTACCCTGCCACAATGAAAAGACCACACTTTTCTATCTTCCTATCAGAGGAGGAGTCTGTCTGCAGCTATACACAGGCAGAGTGGGACAAGTGCATTATGGGATACATGGTCAGCACTAAGAGGCCACTGAACATCAGGAATTCTTGTGAGGTAATAAATGAGGGGTGGTGCATGTCTTTACACAGTCAGTTTAGGTCACTGGTGGAGTCTGGTCCAGGATTCCCCTTGTCACAGAAACACTAGAGATCACTCAGGACTGACCTGAACTACTTCTTCATCGTCAATACAGATTTAGTTTTAATCCAAGGTACTTTTAGTTTGCCATAATGTGCCAAGTTATTCAGACCTAGATGTAGAGCTTTTACAGTTTAAAGACTATAAATCTGGGTTGGCTTCAAAGATAGATCTTACTGCACTATTCAGTAATGGAAAATTTGTCAACAAATAAATAAATATTTATAATAATGTAATTCCAATTATTAAAATGGAAACAAGTGTGTTAGCTGAATGTGTAGTATTTTTGCATAGGTATTGATATTTATGCACAGAAAAAAAAAAACAGCCATCAACAGTTTATTACATGAACATATGATAAGTATGTGCCTTTATTGGTCATGAGTATGCGTGGGAACGAGGGCTGAGATTGTGTGTGCTCTGGGACATGTGTGTGGCAGCATGTGAAGGGAAATCATTCCCTGCTCTAAGCTCTGGCAATGTGACAAAGCAGAGAAGAGAGAGACAGACTGAACAGCAGAGATATTCATCTTTACTTTATCAGTATCTGTCTTTCATAAACATGCCATATAACTCCTTCTAGTGTTCCAACCGTTACACCCCTGATATTTCTCACGTTTGCCTGCAGACAGCCATATAACAAAAGATGCTTTCATTCCCTTTGAGATAACATAGCTATGCAATGTTTAAACTGATGTGGTTTACTGATTCACCCGAACAACTGATTTTAACTTGTTTTTATGGGATCTGAGATTTCAGATTGAACCGTATGATAGGGAAGACGACAGACCCAAGAGTATAGTGTGCCCATTCTGAACAACAAAAAGGAGACTGTCGGTTTTAGATGATCCATTATATACTGTCAGTATAGTATCCAGTATTGCATTACCATATATATATATAGAGAGAGTAATAATAATAATGCTGAAAATTCAGCTTTGCATCACAGAAATAAATAATTTATTTAAAGTATATTCAAATAGAAAACTATTATTTTAAGTTGTAATAATGTATAACAATATTAAATTTGTTCTGTATTTTTGATCAAATAAATGCAGGCTTGATGAGCAGAAGAAACTTCTTTCAAAAACCATTTTATTTTGGCATGTTATAGGTGCTGTCATGTCTGCACTGAAAAAAATGATTATGGACCCAATTAAATTAAGCGTAATTCAATTGTGCTAGTTTAATCCATTTAAATTTTGTTTTTGATTTTAATTAATAAATATTAATTGGTTTTAAATGAATTACAGGTGTGTTAAATCCAAGCCATGTGAATTAATTAAATTCAGTTTGAAAATATTAAGTTGAACAAATTTAGCTGAAAGTTAATTTTATATTTTGGTGATAATAAATTTGTTTATTTAAATATAGCTAAAATAAATTGATTGCAACCACTTAAACCACCATAAATTTTTTTAGTAAATTAAATGGATAATTTTTTTCACTGTATTTCCCATCATGCACTGGGGCATGAATAATTAAAAACGTTAAGTTTTCGAGTTGTATTTACACAGTTTTATGGTTGCTTTTGATGTTAGTTTTAGTGACATTCATTTTTGTGACGCCTGAAGTTCATTTTTTACTCAAAATGACCCATTTATACTCAAACACTATTCACTGATTGTTACCGTCATTGTGTGCGGTGTACCATGTATTGAGCTCTCTCAGAAATGGTGACTACTGAGTTACATTACAGGCACTCTTGTTTGGGAAAGCAAAAATATCTCTTGGATCAGAAAAATAAAGTTAGAGTTGAAAATGTTGGGTTTGCTTTATTTGTCTGAATATTAATGAAAGAGACTATACTAAATTAATTTCACTATGTAGAAATTAAATGATTAAATTGATCTGGTTGCACAATTAATTTGAGTAAATTCTACTCAAAAAAGTTTAGCTAAAATTATGAATATAATTAATCTGAAATTACTGAAAGAGATTAATAAACTCAATTTATAAAATATAAGTTCACTCAATTTGAAAAATATATCTGGATTTAGATAAATTTATTTTGTGCAACCCCTTTACGTAATAAAATAAAGTAAATTCAACATAACATTTTTTTCAGTGTGTGAACAAAAGCAGGCCAGGCACATGTGCAGGGAGCTTTTTCTCAGAACAAGATGAGAAAGTAAGTATTTATCAATATTAAAGATGTTAAAAAAATCTTGTCTTTCGATGATCTGAAATACAATGGTGTTGAGTCCATATCAAGTTTTTTTCTTTACACTATGCATGACATTTGTGTGAAATATAAAATGAATTTATATGACAAGCCACCTATCTTTAATGAATAATCAGTGCTAAATTTTGTCATGTGACCTGAGTCAAAGAAAGAGTCATCTTTTTGTCTCTGTTGTTTGGACTGATCCTGGAAAACTGTCAGCTGTGTGAGAGCTAACACAGTCAGGTGTCACACAGACTTTACATTGATTTATTTAGCCACTTTTTTCTACAGTGCGTTACTCACTTTTATCTAAAATGATTAATCTGTTAAAGATACATAAAATGGTGTTTACGAAGAAAATTACAGTAGAAAATGACAGTATAGGGAAACTTTTGCTACATTATTTTTGACATGTGACAGGTACTGTTCTGATTGGCCCAGCTGGTCACATGACTACGCCTCTCTGGATGACAATCTCTGCTGTCATCCTGCCAGTTACAAAAGCACAATTCTGTAGTATTTTTATCTCAACTGACAGCTCCATATTAGTACAAGAATCAACACTTTATGGATAATGATTCACTGTTAAAATAAAGGATGCTTTATTTGTTCTTAGCAGCTGTGAAGTTTTAGTTGTGCTGATACATGTGTCTTTCACTTTCTTTTAATTTCTTGTGTAGGTTAAAAGACTGCGTGAAGCTCATAAAATTATTTTAATACTGAACTACTAAAACAGCTAAAGTTGATACTGATAAATCTGATAAATAAAAAAATAAAAAACATTTTGTCTCAAAGATGGTCCATATAGAGCATAAAAAACAACTGCTCTTTGTTCTACAAGGTAAATAAATGTACATTTATAATTTGATCATGATAACAGGTGTTACAAAATAATAGGTAATTGTTTTAACCCCATAATATTGAAAGTCAGTGTTCAGTTCAGTATTGCTCTTTAATACTTAAGCAAAAAAAACAAAAAAACCCCCAAAGGTATACAACTTTATGCATTCTTATGTATACAATGAGTTTAGCAGTTAAATGTAAAATTATATTTTTATGACAGCAATGACGTCATCTACATGTATGCTATGCCTGTACAAAACTCAATGGAGACGCTGAACATTGTTAACAAACCTGTAAGTTTATCTGATTCATTCACTGGTCACATTGCTATTCATATAAGATTATTGTGTGTGTGTGAGTGCTGGAATAAAAAAAAAATGTGGCTAATGGATAAATTGAGGTCATATGTCTACATGGAAATCAATGACATATTTTCATAGTTTTTCTTCCTTTTTATATATATGCATATGATTACTTTAGAGAAAACCATATCACCATGTGACTAAAAAGTACCTTTTATCTGAGATTTCCCATGTCTGTTTCAGTCACACTTTAGTTTGGGGGTCAGTTCTCTATTAAATAACTATTAACTTGCCTCAGTAATCTCCTTGTTTACTACTTAATTATTTACTAACTTAATAAATTAATAGTTATTAAGGTAGTTGTTGAGTTTAGGCATGGAGTCAGGTTAAGGGATCTAGAATACGGTCATGAAGAATAAAGCATGTGCTTTATAAGAACTAAAAAAGAGTCAATATGCTATTAATATGCATGCTAATAAGCAACTAGTCAATATTGAGAACTGATTTCGAAACCAAAGTGTTATGTGAATTTCTGACATACACTGTTTTTGTGTGTTCTCCAAGGCCCAGACTTCTAAGATCTCTCATGTCAGGAGTTTGAACAGCACATTTCTGAGAGGCAAACGAAAATAACATCTTAGTTAATTTCCACTGTCCCTAGTATTTATCCAACAAACCAAAGCTCTCATGCTTTCCCATAGGATTTTTTTGGGTTGTTGTTTCAGACTGTTTTGCTCATATTATAGTATATTTGCACATATTACTGTAACATACAGTACAACACATACAGTAAGAGAACTATATATTTAACATGGAAAACATTGTTCAGATCATTTGGTTTAGAAAGAATTTGCTGATAAATTTTTCCAAGACTTTTGATCTTGGAAATCTGTCTCATTCTACTCTTTTTTCAGTCTCACTGATGCAACTAAAAATATCTCACTTGTTGTTTTCCTCAGTTTAGATACAAATAGTACATCCCATTCTGTGAATCTCCACGCTAGTCAATAAAATGACTCTCACAGAGACAGAAGTTTTTAGTTAAGCTGATGAGCACCTCCTAGAGTACTTCGCAGTTTGTTGTGCTGTGGGATTACAACATTTCAACATGCCGCTGATGGCAGATAGAACCAGATCCAAGCTGGCTATGACTAAAGGGGTTTGAAATGGTAAGACATTCCTTTTGAAGTCACTGGAAATCACTTCATATTGTAAGAATAATGAGCAAGTGATCTGAATGCTGACTCAGCAACTCAACAATCACACAATACCAGGATTGATTTATACAGGAAAATCTCAAATGTAAACGTTCTACAGATTTTACCAATAACATACATCATTTTTCTTTTCCTATTCACACTGTTTGTATGTGTGTGTGTGTGTGTGTTTAAACCTACAGGTCTTATCTTATCAAATTTCAGCTTCACAAGAAGAAATTGATATCTTAGAGGTACTGAAACTCTCCTTTTAATACTTCCTTTTATTTTTCTTACAGCCCTTTAGATCTGTACAAGACTGATTCAACTTGGTTGAAATGTTGTGCAACAGCATTAAGGATGGTAAATGTTGATGTGATAGAGAGAACTTGCAACTTCCTGTGGTTAGAGCCGCTTAGGCCTATTCTTAAGTGTGTTTGTGGTTTTTTCAGTTGCACTTCAATGCAGGACATTGTGCCATTTGAAAGTCTTATTAGTTTTCGTATTTCTTCACTAGGAGGCTGTCATTGTGTCAGCAGATGCCCTATGTTTACTGGATTTTAACTTCAGTGATCTTGATATGTCCCATACTGCCATGAGTCAGGCCGTTGTGCGTATGTTCTCAATTTGCCCCAGGAGTTCAGCATTGCCTACAAGGTTTCTGGTAATCCTGCTTGGCTCTTCTAACTAACGTCACTAAATCACACCAAAGCTTTGAGTAATACATTTGTGTAAGCTGTGGATCTAGAATTGGTATTTCCTTTTCTTTTTCAGACCCTGTGTCAGTGGGTTTTGGGCATACGGATGTGCTACAGAAGCAATGTAGTCTATCATAAGTAAAGTCATGCATTATGCACCGCCCAGTGCATGTTTGCCCCACTGCAGAGTGCATTAAAAGGTATATTCTGAAAAATATGGACTAAGCAAATTATTAGTTAATCAATCCCTGACCTGCCAAATCTCTGATATTTCATTGCCCCCGCATTTAGTTTCATTCCAAGCTTAATTAATCTCTCATGTTCTACAATCCAGAGTGATTTTAGCAGTCTGGAGGTTCTTGCTCTCATTATTGCCAGTCTGTGCATGATCTGGATCTGGACCACAGAGGAGTAAATTACTCTCACATAGAGAGGTTCTACACTATTCTACACCACTCTACACTACTCCACCCTCCACTGTGCTAAAGAACATCTCTGACTATAGCGTTATTATAAATTATAAAGTATACTGTATATATGTAAATTATACGTTTACATTAACCAAACAAGTATTTGAACACATTTAAGCATCTATAAATGCCATTTACACGTTTTAAAGTGTGGCCACTCTTTAGTGTTGCATTAGTATGCCACGTTATCGTTTCTAATTAAAAACTGCTTGAATAACTACTCAAGTATACCTTTACATTTTTAAACACAGTGTAAATTACCTTAAAGCTGCGGTAGGGAACTTTTGACGCTCTAGCGGTTAATAAACAGAACTGCTTGCGTCTTGCGGAAGAACATTGTAGCCGGAACTACTTCTCTCTGTTTATGTCTATGAAGAATCACAAAGGTACTGGGTTACTCCGCCGCGGTATCCCCGAAGCAATCTAAAATAGTCCGAATATAAACACTTATTATAGGTGCACCCTAGTGATTCAGGACAAGCTAAAAACACGGTTTGGAAAATGGATTAATGGTGTACTCGCTTGTTATATACATTTTTCTACATTTTGAACACAAACAAAGTTACGGACCGCAGCTCTGATTGGTTATTTTTTACCGGGAGCGATGTATTTTCTGCAAATGGCAATAGGAACACTGGGAGGAGCCAGAGAAGCTTGATTTTTTTCACAGATTATCTGTCTCATATTCTACTGTCAGGACATAATGACAGGTTTAATAAATATGTAAAAAATATATTTTTTACAAAAGTTCCCTACAGCACCTTTAATATTCTGTCCTGGTAAATTACATCTTGATAAAGAAATGCAATATTACAGTCTGTTTTTTTAAAAAATCTCTTTTCCTAGAAGTAACCAGCCTCTAGCACAGCTGTATGGTCACTTGTGACATGTGCCTTATAATTCTAAACAACCCTGTAAGATCCATCTATACATCCATCAATCTATCCGTCTGTTTATTCATACCATCTACACATCGATCAATCCATAACATGCGTCCATTTATCCATCTGTTGATGACATCCATCTATCTTGTTGTCCAGTCGTCCAGTCGTCCATACAATAGCATCGATATCATCCATCCATCCATGCATAACATCTATACATCCATATATCTGTAATAACCATCTATCTTGTTGTCCAGTCATCTATCCATCCATAACAGCTGTCCATTCATAGCACCATCCATTCACCCACCCACCGCTAACATCGATATCATCTACTAAAAATCCACCAATGTCACCATGTCATCCTGTCATCCATCCAGCCATTGTCTCCTTCGATTCTGTCCACCCATCTACAGTATTGTTCAAAATAATAGCAGTACAATGTGACTAACCAGAATAATCAAGGTTTTTCGTATATTTTTTTATTGCTACGTGGCAAACAAGTTACCAGTAGGTTCAGTAGATTCTCAGAAAACAAATGAGACCCAGCATTCATGATATGCACGCTCTTAAGGCTGTGCAATTGGGCAATTAGTTGAATTAGTTGAAAGGGGTGTGTTCAAAAAAATAGCAGTGTGGCATTCAATCACTGAGGTCATCAATTTTGTGAAGAAACAGGTGTGAATCAGGTGGCCCCTATTTAAGGATGAAGCCAACACTTGTTGAACATGCATTTGAAAGCTGAGGAAAATGGGTCGTTCAAGACATTGTTCAGAAGAACAGCGTACTTTGATTAAAAAGTTGATTAGAGAGGGGAAAACCTATAAAGAGGTGCAAAAAATGATAGGCTGTTCAGCTTAAATGATCTCCAATGCCTTAAAATGGAGAGCAAAACCAGAGAGACGTGGAAGAAAACGGAAGACAACCATCAAAATGGATAGAAGAATAACCAGAATGGCAAAGGCTCAGCCAATGATCACCTCCAGGATGATCAAAGACAGTCTGGAGTTACCTGTAAGTACTGTGACAGTTAGAAGACGTCTGTGTGAAGCTAATCTATTTTCAAGAATCCCCCGCAAAGTCCCTCTGTTAAAAAAAAGGCATGTGCAGAAGAGGTTACAATTTGCCAAAGAACACATCAACTGGCCTAAAGAGAAATGGAGGAACATTTTGTGGACTGATGAGAGTAAAATTGTTCTTTTTGGGTCCAAGGGCCACAGGCAGTTTGTGAGACGACCCCCAAACTCTGAATTCAAGCCACAGTACACAGTGAAGACAGTGAAGCATGGAGGTGCAAGCATCATGATATGGGCATGTTTCTCCTACTATGGTGTTGGGCCTATTTATCGCATACCAGGGATCATGGATCAGTTTGCATATGTTAAAATACTTGAAGAGGTCATGTTGCCCTATGCTGAAGAGGACATGCCCTTGAAATGGTTGTTTCAACAAGACAATGACCCAAAACACACTAGTAAACGGGCAAAGTCTTGGTTCCAAACCAACAAAATTAATGTTATGGAGTGGCCAGCCCAATCTCCAGACCTTAATCCAATTGAGAACTTGTGGGGTGATATCAAAAATGCTGTTTCTGAAGCAAAACCAAGAAATGTGAATGAATTGTGGAATGTTGTTAAAGAATCATGGAGTGGAATAACAGCTGAGAGGTGCCACAAGTTGGTTGACTCCATGCCACACAGATGTCAAGCAGTTTTAAAAAACTGTGGTCATGCAACTAAATATTAGTTTAGTGATTCACAGGATTGCTAAATCCCAGAAAAAAAAAAATGTTTGTACAAAATAGTTTTGAGTTTGTACAGTCAAAGGTAGACACTGCTATTTTTTTGAACACACCCCTTTCAACTAATTGCCCAATTGCACAGCCTTAAGAGCGTGCATATCATGAATGCTGGGTCTTGTTTGTTTTCTGACAATCTACTGAACCTACTGGTAACTTGTTTGCCACGTAGCAATAAAAAATATACTAAATATACTAAAAACCTTGATTATTCTGGTTAGTCACACTGCTGTACTGCTATTATTTTGAACAATACTGTATCTATCTATCTGGCCATGACCCTTCTTCTGTTTCAGGGCTGTCAGAATCTCAGTTCTCTCTTATTGAAGGAATACAGGTCCCGTGCGCAGATGATTAAGAAGAACATTCTGGCAACAGACTTTGCTATTTATATGGAGCAAGCTCCAATCCTTTTCCAGTTCAAGCTCTAAACACAGCTGTTCACAATTTTTTTTTTTAAACACAACAACCTAAATTGTATTTGTGTCTGTATGGTTTTGTTAATCTATAGGAAGAGAACGAAGTTCTACAAACTCGCTCAGAATAACAACTGTCTATGGAAAGATGAAGGACATGGAAAACTGCTGAGGTAAAAATATATTTTTGAGGAATATGCACATCACTGCACAATATTCACAAATATTTATAAAACAAACAACACATTCTCACACAACCCACCAAAAATCTACTTATATATATTTTTTTAAATAATATCTTCTTCTAATGACACAAACACTCTAAGAATAATTTGCTTCCTTTTATCTGATCTCATTATATTTCACTGTAAGCACAGCGTCAGAGCAGGAAACTTTGACTACATTTTTTTTTTTTTTTTGCTTATGACCACTTCCTGTGTCTATATTAACTGATGTTCATTTCCTGTGTCTATATTAACTGATGTTCTTGATCTAAAGAGGTCATTGCTAATGACAGCAAGCGACCTATGTGCAATGACCAAACCATGGCCAGTTCAGAAGTGGTTGAGCTTCTCCCACACACATTTACATGCATGCATGCAGGTACGCCACAACCACATGTGCATGCAAGCACACACATAGAAAGACACACTTATATACGCACATACACAAATTTCTCTTTCTTTCTCTTTACCTTGACAGATTGCTGAACTTGTAGCAACAGAACTGTACGCACAAGGAGACCGAGAGAAGTGTGAATACAACATTCAGCCAAATGTTAGTCTAGAATTATGTGTTAACTTCCTCTACTTGTTTACATTATTAGATTTGTACAGGGAGACTCTATATTTAAGAGGGAGGATGACAAATTATTTTGTAGTATTTTTTTCTTTTTACAAAATTCTACAGTTGTGTCATTTAATCAGACGTTTGAATCAATGTTTGAGTGTCTTTCTTACAGGATTCGATGGACTGTGAAAACTCCACACATTTACCCCCATATCAACTGACTATGACTATATCAACGGGATTTGCTCTTCGCTCTTCGAGGTGAGGGCCTGCTTGCACACATCCTGTTAGAAATGTGTGTCGGTATGTGTGTTTAGTGAGTAAGTGCTGCAATACTGTGCTTTTGTGTTTCAAAAGAAGTATTTAGTTTGTCCCTACTGTTTGTCTCTTTTCCCTTCTTTCCCAGGTCCTGGCCAGCATTTGTGTGTCCCGTTTCCTTCTAAAAGAAGGTTGCTGAAGGAACATAAAACAATGGCAGAACTCTTTTTGTTAACCATGCATAGAGTGGACCAAGTATGACTCAAAGTTGTATCTGATATTCAGATTATTACTATGTATGATGAAATAAAATACGTTAATATTATAATAAAAGCATTTCACACTCTCAAAGATATGATTTTAACCCTCTCTGTCTGGATGCCTGTCAAGCATATAAAGGCTTGAATATGAAGAATTGAACTAATCAGGGGTGCGTTTCCCAAAACTATTGTTGCTAACATGTTTGGCAATGGGAAATTGCATTGCAACCAACAAAGTTGCTACCTTAGTTAGCAACCGCACCCCAGTTCAATAATATGAAATAGATGCATTTCAGTGAACATTTTTTTGGTAAACCTATATCAACACTTACATAGTTTAATTAACACAATTACACATTCACAATAACACAATCACATTTTTTTTTAAATGAGCCTTTATGTTGGAAATATCACGAGCTACACAAGACTAGGTTCTGTTTGGCTTTGTCACACTTGTGAATCACTACTAAATCATTTAATAATTAATGAATTTTGTGACTCTTGTGTTAAAGTGGTCATAAACTGAGAGATAGAAATTCCTTTGATCTTTTGACATATATGATGTCATTGTGCTATAAAAACATCCTGTAAGTTTCAGAACTCGAAGGTTTTTCGTTAGTCTCTCGTTAGTCTACAATCAACTACAATATATTCAAATCCTGATAGCACACACATCACAGAGATGTCTATTTGTCTTCTGCATTTACATCTGCAAGACATATTTTTTTAGAGTGTTTGCTCATCTACAGTATGTCTATAGGACGTTTCCTGTCAGATGTCAAAAAGACATTTAGAAGATGTCTTTAAAGAGGTCATATGATGGGATTTAAATTGTTCCTTTCTCTTTGGAGGGTTACAAGCTCTTGGTGCATAAAGAAGAACTCAAAGCAAAGACTAAAGTCTCAAATCCAAAGAAATATTCTTTATAAGAGTTAACAGTCAACCACACCCCCTAAAACTGCTCGTTCTAACACCCCCCAACATGTCTACATCACTGTGTGGGAAGATTAGCATAACGCCGCACAGATGATCACGCAAAAAAGAAGGCTGATTGCCTAATCGGCTTTCAATGTGGATGCCCATCAGATGCTCCTTCATAGAATCCACCGGCTGCACCTTCTCAAGCCCACCTCCGCTCACTCAAGGCCACGGTGTGTGACCCTGTTTCATTTAGAAAGCCAAACTACTTTGTTTGGTCTTCCAAAAGAGGACACGACTAGAAATCATGTTTATAACACATTTATAATGGATTTTATGTTTATGTCTTATAGCTTGTTGACTGGACAGGCCATCACAATATGTTAAGGGGCATAACATTTCCGTCACAAGCTTGAGGTATTCGGCCAATCATTTAAGATGTTTATGATTTAGAATGCATGTAAAACTAACATCTTAAAGATGTTTATCATAAGGGGTTTGTACAAAACAGATGCTTTCCAGATGAAGCAAATGTATGATGCAATCTGGGAAATAATGTTCCGAAGAGAGGGGTTAAAACAGCACAGAAAATGGCCTATTACTTCTAAACTATGATGTTTTTGATGTAAAAATATTGATAACATTATAATTAGCAGCAGATAATGGGGGTGTGCCTGACGGTGCAACAGAATGGTGTTTTCCCTTGATGTGGTAACAAGTCTTCATGACACGTGGCCAGACGTGCAGTTTTGTGCAGAAACACATTTGCCCGATGTATCTTTCAGACCTACTGAGTGCAGGGCAATGGTCTGGTATACTGACAGTTGAACAAGCTGACTGAACACAGATAAAAACCTACTTTCACATTTATAGAACCTTTAAATCCACTTCATCATTACCAGGGTACTTTAACTGACTTCTAAACATAACTGCATTTTTAATAATTTTCATATTATGGAATTAATTTTATTATTGTAACATGTAGTGCTATTTAAAACACATGACAGAAAATAATCCAAAAAAAACGAATTATATATGGAACCCATAGTGTTTTCTTCCTTTAAGGGCCCAAGATTCAGACTAAATCCCCAGTTAAACCTTATTTGGTAAACAGAAGTGAAGTGATATTTAGGCTTGATATTTCATTGTCATATTTATAAATAACTGGGGGTTTTGGAGCCAACATAACAGCACTAGCCATGCAGTGCTAAAAAAAAAAAGGAATCATGAGGTTTTGTGGAAGTGGTTGGAAAATAGTTTGTGGTTTCATTATTCTTATATATATATATATATATATATATATATATATATATATATATATATATATATATATATATATATATATATATATCAAAAAAAGATAAATATGTTAAAAAGACACAGAAATACTTAGAGTTTGTATAAAATAGTTTTATTTAAAAAAGATATAATAAATAAATACATAAATATAAATACAATACATATGTGGACAACACGCAATATTAAGCAAACAAAACCAAACAGTCGGACTGGCCATTGCTACAGATGTGGCAGTATCATACATTTCTTCAGGCTCATCTTCACAGATGATCCAATACATTCACGGTGCTTTGCTGCAAAACAACAAAAAAGGCATTTATTTAATAACATTGTTATTTCCTTGACAAATGTGATGAGACCTGATAGTTGGTTCTTATTAATCTGTTTTTTTTTTCAGCATTAGACATCGCACAGGTAGTGTAGATTTACTGACACTTACTTTGCAATGATCTTCTCAATGACCTTCTTAACCCATGGTGCTTTAGGGTCCAGGCAGATCACTTTCTTGGATTCCTTCAGGGTGGCTCTGTGTTAGAAATACAGAGAAAAACCAGTAAGAATCCAGTTTAATACTATAATATTAATCTGAATTATTAATGATTTCTTCTAAGCATGCAATCTGCAAGGGTTAAAGCATTATTAGTGTGAAAACTCACATGATCTCTGTGTCTTTACAGTGTGGGCTTGGAGGGAAGAGCTCCACACTCTCTATGTGTTTCCCAATGCGCCGACTCTCTGTTTCAATGCAGCGACAGCGTGGATCTATTCCCAGACCTCGAAGACTCATTCCTGAAAGCCAAATAATATGTTACATTTTCATCACATACATGCAAAATGTGAAAGTGCATTTTGTACTAACTATGGCTACTGATTAACCTGTAAGATTACTGCAATTCTCTTACCTTCACCAATGGTCAGGAATCCCAGGAAAACAATAACAGAGACTAAAAAGATTTTGCAGTGCATTCTGCCAAGAACTAACAAATGATTAAAGTAAGTCTAAAGTTTTGGATGCTAGATATCTGAGGCAATCAGATCTGTTGTTGAGTTCTGTCCACACTGTGGAACTTGCAGCTCTTATAAAGCCCAGAGTAAGAGGAAATTGCACAATGACTCAACTGGGAAAGTTTGTGATGATGTCACAGGTAAGCCTGTAGTCATACATGTGATTGTGGATTATGAAAGTGACGATGAGCTAGGGAATTTTAAAAGTTGTCTGATGTTGTTGTTTTTTTTGTTTTTTTTGCAAGACATTAATGTTGATTAAGCAGGTGAAAGTCACACTCATTCGCTTGGAAAAAATGGAAAGTTAAAGAGAAAAAATTAAAGAGAATGAAATTAACATATAATTTGGACATATTAATTTATTATTTACTGAATTTGTAAAAGTTAATTTATATTTATTAATGTATATTTATTTATTAAGCTAATAACTTGTAAATGTTTATTAACTTTTAATGTTTATAAATTTCTACAACTTTTGAGTAGGGATACAAATGAATCAATATCTATCGTTTTATTTACCCGGTGCATTTGAATGAGCCGTCTGATTGAACTGTTAGATTTTGCTGTATTTGGCTGAGCAGTAGTTTGGGTGGCTCGCCAATGTACTAGATTTCTCTAATACATAAAATAAGTAAGCTTGACCAAAGTTCTCGTGGGGAGCAGAATTTAATGAAGGTAGCAGTGTAGCAGTTCTTCGGCAGTGATGTTAACATGTCATCCTTCAAACAATATTAAACAATATTGCTGTCTGTAAGACCAGACTTTTATACCTGGTAACAAATGTGGTACAAATGCTGACCTAATGGACTAATTACATAGGCCATTTGGGCCACACTTTTGTATACAGTTTGAGTTGATATCATCTGAGACACAGATATACGTAATCTGTCAGATGAATCTGACTGTCCAGAGGAAGTGGGTGTGCAGGCCAGCATGCTTGATTAGTTTGCACAATATTACTTTCATATACAAAAAACAGATGTGTCATTTTGTCACATTACACTTCTACTTACTGGGAAAAGTAACATATTACCAGAAAGCTATCTGTTAATTATAAAGCTTCACTTCTGAAACTGCAACTGAGTTCATTTTGTGATTGATTATTGTTAATGACTGCATTTTTTTGAACAATTCTTGATTGCGAATTATAAAATGTTACAGTATGAGCAACAAAAAGGAAACCATGGATTGGGGAACAGTGGGCAAGACCATGGGCTGTGGAGCAGAGTTGGGCCTGGACTGAGGAGCAATGACAGAAACCATGGACTGTGGAGAAGAGGTGGGCCTGGACCATGGAGTAGTAGTGGAGACCATGTTGAAGCCAGGAGAGCAGGAAGCCAGGGTGAAGCCAAAGACCACCAGGGTGTAGCAGGTGGGACAGAGGATCCCCACAATGGAGCAGATGACCACCAGGGTGGAACCGGTGGAGCAGTTGAACAGAAGAGAGCAGGTGACCAAGGTGAAGCCCGCAAAGCAATAGACCCCCACAGGTAAGGAAGCTATGGTGGAGCAGAGACATGGACAGACCACCTGGCCATGACAGAAAAGGGGCAGAGTAACCTTGAACCCTCTCAGTGGCAGTAGCCTGACAGACAGAGAGTTTGTGAGTGGCCTTTATGGCTGTGGCAGGACAGGCAGAGAGTTCAGAGACAGCCTCCTTGGCAATGGCAGGTAATGCAGAGAGTTCAGAGACAGCCTCCTTGGGTGTGACCACTATGGTCAAAACAGGACAGGCAGGAAACTTACAGGTTGACACCATGACAGGACTGAGCTCTGGAGCTTGAGTGGGCTCTGGAGCAGATTCATGGACTGAAGTAGGCTCTGGAGATGATTTATGGATTGGAACAGACTCATGGACTGGACAGCAGTGTGCAGCCAATTCACACAAGACGGCAACTGCCCTCATGGACATTACAGCTGACGGATGGAAGACCTCCGGGCGGTGAGGTCCCGGGATGCCAGCTGCTCACACTGACATCATTGGTGGATCATGACACTGGCCATTAGTCTTATCTGTCTTGGTCCTAGCTCCACATCCACTGGATTGTGGGCACTATAGCCCCATCAAAAACATAATAAAACTGAAAGTACCTGAAAGATCTATATGTATACACTGTGAATTTATTTGAACCTTAAAATAATCTTGTTAATTTGATCCTATATGTAATCCATATATTATTATTTGTGTCTGGGTAGAATAAATGCCCTGATTGTGGGAAAAGACCTTGCAGCTCATTCTATATCAGATAAGAATGACTGATTCACAGTACAAGACGGCATCTGTTACCAGTTATTTGTATAGTTTCGTGTCTGGCGGTCATGCATACCTGTCCGTTTGAAAAAGAGAGAGAAATAAGACTAATTACAGACTAATTACAGAACCATAGAAAACCATTAAGCCATCAAGATTGTACTCTTCCTGAAAACTGGATGGAAACAATCCAGTTTTCTGTGGTATTAGTTTTTTTCAGCATGGTCTTAAATGAGGGATATTCTGCAAATGGTATAAGCAACACTGGAGGTGTACATGAAGAAGATGTCAAACTACTGTATAAGAAGTTTGATTTATAACCTAAACTGAATTTTTAGGATATTATTTTTCGGTGACTCTGCTTTTTGTGAAATTTTGCAGCACTGGAAAAACTCTTTCTCAAGAGACATTCGTGGTTTGGCAGCAGTCTGCAATTTTTTCTTTTTTTTATCCCCCACATCTGTTATCCTGCACTGCTTATTGAATTAAAAAGGAAATACTTCTTCGGATGAGATGAGATTTCTGGTGAAGTTCGAAAAACTTGTAAATGAATTCATGTATAGTTAATACTGTAAGCAGCACAGCTGGTGGTGATGTTAACATGTCATCCTTCAAACAATATTAACCAAAGTACTGTCTGTAAGACCAGACTTTTATACCTGGTAACAAATGTATGGAATTATTTTTGTGCCACAATCCTAAGCGAGTAATTGTACATTTTGAGCACAGAGAACTATATTTTGCAAGCACATTAAATTATATTTTGAAAAGAAATTAACAATCGCAAAAAAAAAAAAAAAATCGCTTGAGCAAAGAAAAAACGTTCAATTTAATAAAAAAAAATTAATAAAATGCAATACCGTTTTTCCATTTAGTTTAACAAATGGAAAATTAGTTTTTGGCTCTATATATCATTTTGTCTTTTGGGGTTTACAAATCGGTTTATGGCTTCAATATTTCATGCGCACTTGTGGGCGGTGCTAAAAGGCTGCTTTCATCTGATTGGTCGATTTGCTCCGCCTTCAGCTCGGTCTTTTCATTCTTTCGGCAGAATAAGAGTCAGTGCAAGTGCTGCACTGTAATGTCTGAAACTACAGCTCACTGTTAATTAAAATAATATTTGAAACAGATGTGGCTGGGCACATAATTCGTGCTGCTGTGACTTGCAAGTGACCCCTTTAAATTATTTCTAGGTTATAGTATTGTATGAATATTGTCCCACTGTAAATACAGTGCAAATAGTTCTGTCTCCTTGGATAAAAGTGAAGTGGAAATCAAAATCATTAATAGACTGAACAGTTCCATGATAATATGTCTGTAACATTTATTACTTTCGTCTTTTAAGTCTAAAGGCACTAGTTCCCTTTCGATACTTCACTCATACTGCGTATGGGGAAAAGCTCCTTTTTTCCTCGATACTGAAGCCTTTTTTCAATAACGCAGTGCAACTGCACTGCCATTGGTTTAATCTGTAAACTTTTTTAAACCAATGACAGCGCTGTGTAGCTGCGCGAACCTGTGGCGATGCAGCGCGCCAAAGCCCGCCAGAATGGGCGGGGCGAATGGCTATATAAGCAGGCAATCGCCAGAGGAAATCAGATCTTACTCCTTCAGCGACGACTTCACTTCGCTGGATCTCTGCTGAACGCCTTCGCCTGGAACGAGCTCTCGCCGTCGAAGAGGCACCGCAGCGGACCAGCTGAGACCGATTTTTCGGGCCGCCCGCTTCCCGCTTCTGGCCGCTTCTCAGCGATCTCCTGCCGCCATCCGGCGATCCTAAAAGAGCTTTTTCCAGCGGTTTTCACCGCTCTAAAAGAGCGTTTCTAACGCCGTTATAACGGCGACGGCCATGCCGCGCCACAGCTGTGGCACATGCAGAGCCCCTCTGCATGAGGACGACGGCCATGGTGAGTGTGTTTTCTGCCTGGGTAAACCCCATGCTGAGGCTGCACTCACTGAGACTTCATGCTGCTTTTGTGAAAGCATGAGTCTCGCCTCTCTGCGCTCGCGGATTGCTTTCTTTAATGAAAGTAATTCCGCCCCTCGCGCCCTCCCGTCTTTTTCCTCCCGTGAGCCGGCCAAGAAAAGACAGCGGGGAAGAGGGGCTCAGCGCCTGGATTTGGGTGAGCTCACGCTGGCTCAGCGCCCGCGTGCCTCACCCTCTCCAATGAGAGAGCCGTCCCCTGTCCTCTTCTCACGCCCAGAGCAGCGTCCCTCGCCTGAAGCGAGCGACCTCGTCTCTTTTGGCGGATCGGAGGACGAGCCGCTTGACGACTCCATGTCACTCGCGGCTTCTGAAACGGAGGACTGGGCCGGCGATTCTGACCCCGCCCACCTGCCGTCACTGGAGCCCATCGACGCCAGAGCTGGGATGGATGCCGAGCTTCTCCGCATCCTCTCCAAGGCCGTTGAGGAACTCCATTTGGAGTGGGCCCCCCCTGAAGAGCCGACACGCAGCAGGCTGGACGAGTGGTACCTGCCAGGACGCCGCCAGGCCCCCCGCCAGCGACCTGCCCCGTTCTTCCCTGAGGCTCATGATGAGCTGACAAAGTCGTGGCGCGCCCCCTACTCGGCCCGCCTACGCACTTCCTCTGCAGCTCTCAGCTCAGTAGATGGCTCTCAGGAGAAGGGCTATGAGCAATTGCCGCCCCTGGATGAGGCCGTGGCTGCTCACCTCTGTCCCCCCGCGGCTGTGGGGTGGAAAAATAAGAGAGCCCTTCCTTCCAAGCCCTGCAGGACGACCTCTGCCATGGCTGGCAGGGCCTACACTTCTGCGGGCCAAGCCGCTTCATCTCTGCACACCATGGCCATATTGCAGGTGTTCCAGGCAAAGCTTCTCCGTTCCCTGGATGAGTCTAGCTCTAGTGAACCTGCTTTCCGTGACCTCCGCAGCGCCACTGATTTGGCTCTGCGTGCCACGAAAGCCACGCCCCAGGCCATCGGACGATCCATGGCCAACCTGGTTGTGCTGGAGCGCCACCTCTGGCTCAACCTAACAGAGATTAAGGAGAGTGACAAAGTGGCCTTTCTCGATGCCCCAGTCTCTCCATGCGGCCTCTTCGGACCAGCGGTAGAAGGGTTTACAGAAAGCTTCACTGCAGCACAGAAGTCGTCCCAAGCCATGTGACACTTCCTGCCCAAGCGCTCCACTTCTGCCCCGAGTCGCCCCAGGACTGCGCCGACTCAGCACCAGAGCAAACCTGCCCCTTCTACCCCCCAGGCGGCACCCCCTAAGGAGCAGCACCCAGCTTGCCCCACTAGGCGCGCTAAACCGCCTAGACGTCAGGGCCCCCGGCAAAGGATTGTGCTGGACCCGACGCCCTCTAAATCCTCCTGATCGTTGGGGAAGAAAGAGGAAGGGGCAAAGTCCCGCCGCGGCCGGACCACCCCAGAAGCTCTCTCGCCTGTCTGCTGTGCGACCTGGGCCCACTGTTGTTGCGTCCACGCAAAGCGCCGTTGTTATGGCGAACACAATAAATATTTCACATTTTCAAAAAGAGAGCAGTTTTCCTCTTCCACACTCGTCAGTGTTCAGGCCCCTAATCAGCGGTCTGCCATCCGACACTATCCAGCCCCTTGTCACGCGGGCCGAGGCCTGGCAGGCCATCCCCGGAGTGTCCAAGTGGGTGTTGGGGATAATAAAACACGGATACTCACTGCAGTTCGCCCGAAGACCCCCGCGTTTTCGCGGAGTGATTCCCACCTCGGTAGAGCCGGACGACGCTCAGGTCCTCCGCACCGAAGTGATGATGCTGTTAAGGAAGGGAGCCATAGAGATAGTTCCTCCCTCAGACAGCGGGTCGGGGTTCTACAGCCGTTATTTCCTTGTCCCCAAGAAAGATGGCGGTCTCAGACCCATCTTAGACCTCAGACACCTGAACCTTTTCCTCATGAAACGGAAGTTCAAGATGTTGACACTGAAGCAGATCCTCACGCAGATTTGCCCCGAGGACTGGTTCTTCTCGCTGGACCTGAAAGATGCTTACTTTCACATTCAGATAGCCCCCCATCACAGACGATTCTTGAGATTCCCGTTGGAGGGTGTGGCTTACCAATATACAGTCCTTCCCTTTGGGCTGTCTCTAGCTCCCCGCACTTTCAGGAAGTGCATGAACGAGGCGCTCTCCCCTCTGAGACAGATGGGAATTCGCATTCTGAACTATCTCGACGACTGGCTCATTCTAGCCCAGTCACGAACCGAGCTAGACCACAACAGATCCGTGCTCCTGAGCCACTTACAGTGCCTAGGACTCAGGGTCAATTTCGCCAAGAGCTCACTGCTCCCCAGCCAACGTATTACGTTCCTGGGAGCAGTTTTCGACTCCGTCAATATGAGGGCGGTCATATCACCAGAGCGCGCTCTGGTACTTCAGCAGCTCGCGGCCTCTGTCAAGAACAAAGCCTGTTTCCCTCTGAAGTTCTTTCAGAGGATGCTAGGGCTGATGGCTTCCGCCTCCCCAGTTTTACAGCTCGGCCTCCTACGAATGCGGCCCTTGCAGTACTGGCTGAAACTCCGGGTCCCACCTCATGCTTGGCGGCACGGCCGCTTTCGCATCAGGGTCAACCAGGCCTGTCTAGCAGCCCTGGAGCCTTGGATGAACCCTGTTTGGTTCAGTCATGGAGTACCCCTACAGGCGGTTTCCAGAAGGATGGTGCTCTCAACGGATGCGTCCAACCTGGGTTGGGGTGCTCTGTGCGAGGGCAGACCAGCCTTCGGCTCGTGGTCACACGAAGGAAGCCATCTTCATATCAACTGCCTCGAGATGCTGGCAGTAGAACGAGCCCTTCAATCCTTTCAGGCAATCTTGGAAGGGCGCCACATCCTAGTCCAGTCGGACAGCATGACAGTGGTGTCCTACATAAATCACCAAGGCGGCCTTTCGTCCAGCCGCCTCTGCGCACTGGCAAAGCGCCTCTTGGAATGGGCATTACCCAGGTTGCGATCGCTCAAGGCGACACACATACCTGGCAAGACGAATCTGGGAGCAGACATGCTTTCACGGAGCAATGTCCCCTCAGACGAGTGGATGCTCCATCCCCAGACGGTTCTCAAAATCTGGGAGATTTTCGGGAAGGCAGAGGTCGACCTCTTCGCCTCAGAAAGCAACTCTCATTGCCCAACTTATTTTTCAAAGGAAACAGATGCGCTGGCCCACAACTGGCCCAGCCTCTTTCTTTATGCTTTCCCCCCGATCGCTCTGATCCCTCAGGTCATCAGACGAGTCAGGGAAGACAGACACAGAGTCCTCCTAGTGGCCCCACTCTGGAGGACCCAAGTTTGGTCCTCGGAGCTTTTCAGGCTTTCCATGAAAGCCCCATGGCTGATCCCCCTGAGGCGGGACCTCCTCTCTCAGGCGAACAGGACAATCTGGCATCCACAGCCAGAACTCTGGGCTCTGCATGTATGGTCCCTCGATGGGAGCCTCTGAGCCTCCCCGGGGACGTACTACACACCATTGCTCAGGCAAGAGCCCCGTCTACAAGACGCCTCTATGCCCAAAAATGGTCAGTCTTTGTTGACTGGTGCTTAGCACAAAACAAAGACCCTGTTGAGTGTGATGTATCTCCGTTACTGTCATTTCTCCAGGAGCGCTGAGAAAAGGGTCTCACCCCTTCCACACTCAAAGTGTACGTAGCAGCCATTGCAGCATTTCATGCTCCTATTGCTGGCCAATCAGTGGGTCGAAACAGCCTCATTGTGCGTTTCCTGAGAGGTGCTAGGCGGTTGAAGCCCCCACGTCCTCTTACCGTTCCCACTTGGGACCTTCACATGGTCCTTGGAGCACTCAAAGGACCTCCCTTTGAACCGCTGCGGTCAGCTGACCTTCGGCCCCTAACGCTCAAAACCGCTCTGCTACTTGCTCTAGCATCGGTCAAGCGTGTGGGCGATTTGCAGGCCCTCTCGGTGAGCCCTGCATGCCTTGAGTTTGGGCCCAATGACTCTAAGGTCATTTTAAAACCCAGGCATGGCTACGTACCTAAAGTGCTCTCGACGCCATTCAGAGCACAGGTAATTTCCCTCTCAGCTCTGCCTCCGTTGTCAGGTGAGCGAGAGCTGGATTTACTCTGCCCAGTGAGGGCTTTGAGAATTTACATTGAGCGGTCACAGCCGTTCAGGCAATCTGACCAGCTTTTTGTCTGCTTTGGTGACCGCACCAAAGGGTCTTCGGTCTCAAAGCAACGCCTCTCGCGTTGGATAGTTGAAGCTATCGCTCTATGTTACTCCTCTATGGGCCTTGAGTGCCCCATAGGAGTTAGAGCCCACTCTACTAGAGGGATGGCCTCTTCATGGGCCTGGTCTAGTGGTGTCTCTATCAAGGACATCTGTGAGGCGGCCGGCTGGTCCTCGCCGTCCACTTTTGTCAGGTTCTATAACTTGGATATCCCGACCTTGCATGCTCGGGTTCTTTCGGTTTGATACGACGGCCTCTAGCAGACTCTGTCATCATACCACCTCCAGGGAGCTAGCTCCCTCTCAGCAGTGTAGCGTCAAGGGTTCGATGGCTCCGGCCCTCTCACTTATCCTCTGGACCCCAGGGTGTTCAAGTTAAGTCTTGTCGTTCCCTACCGTGGCACGGCGCGGTTGAATTCGTTCCCCATACGCAGTATGAGTGAAGTATCGAAAGGGAACGTACTCGGTTACGAACGTAACCTCGGTTCCCTGAGATACGGAATGAGTACTGCGTTATATGCCGTGCCACGAGGCTGCGGGTTCAGTGTCGTCGCTTCAGTCCTATGACCTGATTTCCTCTGGCGATTGCCTGCTTATATAGCCATTCGCCCCGCCCATTCTGGCGGGCTTTGGCGCGCTGCATCGCCACAGGTTCGCGCAGCTACGCAGCGCTGTCATTGGTTTAAAAAAGTTTATAGATTAAACCAATGGCAGTGCAGTTGCACTGCGTTATTGAAAAAAGGCTTCAGTATCGAGGAAAAAAGGAGCTTTTCCCCATACGCAGTACTCGTTCCGTATCTCAGGGAACCGAGGTTACATTCGTAACCGAGTACGTTATGTGTGTGTGACATTAATAAATAATTTTGAAAATTAATATAGTTAAAATTCATGAAATAAATTAGTAATATTAGTTTTATTACATACTAAATTGAATGATGTTTCTCTTCTTAGTATTCTTTGTTGGGCTTGAGAAAGCCAACATATATTTAAACATTATTATTATTATTTATTATAAGAGAAATTGACACTGAATAGAACTTTAATGTTTCTCCAAATTCAGCTCAGATCTTCAGACTCTTTTGACTCGTGTTGATGTATAACTGCTCTGACTTAACTTCCCAAAAAATCCTAGTGACTTTTGTTACCTGAGCAATGAAGGCCTTAACACTTAAAGGTGCTGTAGGGAACTTTTGTAAAAAAATATTTTTTACATATTTGTTAAACCTGTCATTATGTCCTGACAGTAGAATATGAGACAGATAATCTGTGAAAAAAATCAAGCTTCTCTGGCTCCTCCCAGTGGTCCTATTGCCATTTGCAGAAAGTCATGCGCTCCCAGTAAAAAACAACCAATCAGAGCTGCGGTCCGTAACTTTGTTTGTGTTCAAAATGTAGAAAAATGAACATAATAAGCGAGTACACCATGAATCAATTTTCCAAACCGTGTTTTTAGCTTAATCACTAGGCTACACCTATAATAAGTGTTTATATTCAGACTATTTTAGATTGCTTCGGGGATACCGCGGCGGAGTAACCCAGTACCTTTGTGATTCTTCATAGACATAAACAGAGAGAAGTAGCTCCGGCTACAATGTTCTTCCGCAAGACGCAAGCAGTTCTGTTTATTAACCGCTAGAGCATCAAAATGTCCCTACTGCAGCTTTAATGTCCACTAAATTTCTGTTTACAATAGTTTAAGTGACAAATATATACATGAATTTCATGTTTACTGTCATGAATATGCCATATCTGTGTACAAGAATAAACTTCACACTTCAAGCTGTAAAACAATTTCATGAGCTGAATATTTTAAGATGTTCTAGGTGTTGATAAATCACATGCAAAAAATGTTTTTCGAATTTCACCAGAAATTTCATCTAATCCGAAGAGGCATTTGCTTTCAATTCAATAAGCAGTGCAGGATAACAGATGTGGGGGATAAAAAAAAAGAAAAATTACAGACTGCTGCCAAAATGTCTCTTTCTGGAGAAAGAGTTTTTCTAGTACTGCAAAATTTCACCAAAAGCAGAGTCGCTGAAAAATAAACTACAGCTTGGATTTAAGATATGTTTGGTGTGTAGACTGTTTACAGTTATCTGAAACAGATCATCTCATATAATCTGCATCACTGCATGGGGATGAATTGTCACATTGAAAACCTGACTGCGTTAGGGATGCATAACATAGTAAGGCAATGTAAAGAGGTTAAATATTGCTTTTGTTAAACACAGTTAAAATTTGGTCATGTGGTTCTTAGTCCTGTTTTTTGATTGGGTCATTGTCTTGACTGTTCACAGGTGTTCCTTGTTTAGTCATTTAGTCTTGTGCATAAATAGTCCTCATGTTGCCATTGTGTTTTTCTTAGCACGGTTACCTGTGACCACTGTTGGGGAGTCGTGTCCATGTCCTTGTTTTGTCTTGTCAAATCAAGTCATGTCTGTGTTTATCTGCTCACTTTTGGGAAATAATGCACTTGAGTTCTCACAACAATTGCCTTTAGTGGACTTTTATTGCAATAGTCTTATAATTGTAAGTCTTATAACAAAAATCATATAGTACAGAATAAAAATCATTAAGCCTGTGGAATTCCCCATAGAAACCAGTGTGTGCACGTGCATTTGTGTGTGTGTGAATTTTTCACCTGTTAAATGATAATTTTTTCAGACAAAGAAAACCTTTACAAGACAAGGAAGAGTTGCATATTTTCCCCTCAGAACACATTCTTCAATGGAGGGAAATTCAAAGGCAATCTCTTATCGAGTGAGTCAGACACACTTGTTTAGTGTGGGTGTGGGTGTAAGATACATTAAGTCCATGTGCTTAGTAGTACTGTTTTATTATCAACATGAAAGAGCTGCACTGTAAAAGGAAATTATGGACAGGTATTTCTGCCCAATCTGACTCCTAAAAATTACTTTTATCAGTTTAAATAAACATAATCTGTTCGATTCAGTATTTACTATGAGACATCTGTCTTGAGTGAAACCACAAAGCACGTTTTTTTAAGTTATCAAACAAAACATTACAGTTGAGCTCTCTGCTTTAGCTTCCTGTAAGTGATGAAATGCAGGAAGTGTCCTTCAGTTGTTTATCTGCACTGGAGCGTAGCTTTACTCACTGTATATTGAGCCACGTGAATACATTTTACCATCATAATCTTTCCAAACGGGGTTGTGGAATCCTGTAATATTTGTTTGGGAGATCTACATATGTGCTCATATGCATTTTTAAATGGAGAAGTGCTAATGACTCACATTTGACTTACACATTTCCTAGTTTTCCCTTGATTACACAAAGATATGAAGCACAAAAAACCTAACTTTTCAGGATAGCACACAAACATTAATTTGGTTTCATTGTCTGTGTGTGTTATGTTATATGTATTAATAGTAGTGACATATGAAACAGTGTTATGAAATATGAATAGTAGTCTGTAAACAGTTGTCTCAGGAGTATTTAGACACTTTAGCCACAAGCAATGTCTAAATATTTGAACTATTCCCAGAACTAGCTCTTCTGAGACATTTTTGCTGTTACTCATTATTATTATTATTATTCATTAAAAAACCTTGACCCTCTAACACTAGCACTATCTAGTTTTATTTCTATTCTATTAACTACTTGTTTTCTTTTTATTTATAAAAAAACCCCTCTTGTTAAAAGTGCTAAATGACTAAATGTAATGTAATCTATTGTAATCTAAATGGGCGTGCTATATCTGTCATGACATGTTGTCACCGTCATGTAAGCTGTACCAGCGCCAGTTATGCCATTCCTCTCCCATGGTCTCAAGAGATAATGAAAGTGTCAATCAGATATTTAGAATCATGTCTGGAATTAGTAGTTCACCTGGGAACATTTTGCCTAAAGTGTTGCAATAGTTGTTGGATTTGGACACACCTAAAATACTGGTTATAAGTAGGCATGTTCGGATACATCCCTGTTGACCCCATTTTATCTAAAGTCTATACTCAAGATGAAATTCCTATTTAATTGTTATTTCAGAGGTAGAGATACTCCAGTGTTTTTGGTTTCGCTTCATTTAAGGTTCCTGGTTATTCCCACAGAAATGCTGCCAGCAGAAAGCTGGAAGTAAACCAAAGATAAATGAACCTTCCTGTAAACGCTTATACCAATGTTTGTTTAAATCCAAGAATGAGACAACACTAAAAAATGTCTGTGGTCTTGTTTTTTTTTCCAGTTTACAAGAAAGATTACTCAAGAAAGCAAATCTACTGCAATATGTTTAACTGTATATTTTTCTCTATTTGTAAGAACTTTATCCATTAATCCGTCCATCTAGTTCTTCAGCTTGCCTATTATCATGCATTTTTATCACTAAATAATAAACACATATAATAAACATGAGATAATAAATAAGTATTGCACTTAAATGACATGGCTCAGGATTAAGTTTAATGTTGTTGAGATACAATATAATCAGGAAACAAAGTCCATTTACAAGCACTGACAAGAGGTAAAACCGTTTACGCTCTTCTGGAGATATACTGTATTTCCTGTTTACACTTCCCTTGAATTTTTTTCTTGCTCAACAGGTGGCAACAATGTTTCTGAAAACTAGCTGAAACTGACATTAAAGGTTCTAGAGCAGTGTAGCTTATATTATAGTCGCACACCAAGTAAAAAAAAAATGATCACATTGCATATTGACACTCTTTTAGTTTCACCCCATCATACTCAAGGGTCTGCTGGACATGCTTACAGTACAACAATTGAAAAGAGACCCCATCAGCACAGAAGATGGTTATAGACTAACAACTTTTTTTAACTGTGACCTGTATTTATATATGCATGGTAGGGCCAAAACAACAACAACAAAAAAAAAATAAATAAAATAAAAAAAAGAAAAACCCAGTGTGTTCAGAATGGAGATGGCAAACCCTTGGCACCAAAGATTTTTCATGTTAATTTTCAGAACTGCCCCTTGAACTTTACATGCCCTCAGTGACACATTCACCCTAAAGTGCATGCCAGAGATCATGATGCAGTGCAACAGAGAATATTCCAGGGCATAATTTGAAGAAAAATGAAACATATTGCAGTCATGTTTACTTCTAAGCAAAAAAAATATATATATAAATAAATAAATAAAGGTTTATAAAGGATAGATGGAAACAATAAGACTAAAAATAAGACTTATTCTTATTCTTAATAAGCCCTCAACCTTCAATTTTAACCAATTTTAATAATCAAAAGTATAATATTTTAGAGCTTCTATAAAAGATATCTGATACTGATTGTTTGCTTCGACAAAGTGAGGCGAATCAATGAGTTTGTGAAATAATTGCTGTACGACAGTGCGCTCTTGTGTTTAAAATATAGAAGTGCACAAGAGATTATTTCACCACACGTGAGCATGCGTAGAATTGCCATGAATTGCCAGCTGTTCGTCTTAGCAGTTCTGCGCTCTGGCAGCATATGCGCCTGGAGGTGATGGAGTCTTGTGAAATATGGAATATTTAACAAATGTCCATATAAAGTATGTATGTATGTAACTGGTGTATTTATTTGTTTGTCTGTTAGTATGTTTGTCAATTATTTAACTGTAACAGCGCATCCTATTTTCTATGATAAAATCCACAATTTAAAGGGTTAGTTCGCCCAAAAATGAAAATTATGTCATTATTTATTCTCTTCCGTGTCTGTTGTGAGAGAGAGTTCAAATCAAAGCAGGATATCCGGTTCGCGAACGAATCATTCAGTTCACCAAATCGAACTGAATCGTTTTAAACGGTTCGCATCTCTAAGACACATTAATCCACAAATGACTTAAGATGTTAATTTTTTTTTTTATGTGGCTGACACTCCCTCGGAGTTCAAACAAACCAATATCCCAGAGTAATTCATGTACTCAAACAGTACGATGCTTCAAAAAATTCTAACTGACCCTCTGATGTCACATGGACCTTTCTGGACATGGACAGTATACCGTACACAGCTTCAATGGAGGAACTGAGAGCTCTCGGACTAAATCTAAAATATCTTATACTGTGTTCCGAAGATAAACAGAGGTCTTACATGTTTGGAACAGCATAAGGGTGAGTTATAAATGACATAATTTTCATTTTTGGGTGAACTAACCCTTTAAGCACAAATTTTATAATTATATTGTAATTTATATTTTATCAGAACCATCATTATTATTGTACTACTCTCTTACAAAATAAGTACCACGTTACTTCCCGGTCCTATATATATATATATATATATATATATATATATATATATATATATATATATATATATATATATATATATATATATATATATATATATATATATATATAATTATTTATTATTATTATAACATGGTGGTGGTACCATGGTACGATGATAGAACCATGGTATTCTTTGAAGTGCCTTGTATTACTATGTTAATAGTGTGATAGGAATTGCCATCTGAGACTATGAACCTGCATGCATTATTACAACTTAATAAGAGGATATCTTAAGAAGGTCATTGTTATTTATATAAAGTTGAAATTATTATTGTCATCATTATTTTTATTAAGTAGAAGTGAACCATTAGTAGAAATAAGAACTTAAGTGTCTTAATGCACATTTGCAAATGTTAATCACTTTTTGTGCATTAGTTAAAATATGCTTTGCATGTTGCACACTGCAGGATTGTGAAATGTCACGTCAATTATTAATTTGACCTTATTGTTATTATTGCCATGAAGATTTATTAAGTATGAATATGAAATGTCTACAGGTGCATGATCTTTGGGAAGCATGGGCTTTGAAAGGGAGGGGAGAAGGGGGCGAGGTGCTGTATGCAAACACGTCCAAGAGAGAGATGGTAACGTCAACGCGCATAATGATGAGCCCATGGAACCGTCGGATGTGAACGCGCTTCTTCCTCCCGTTGGTGATCGACCCCTAGGTTTACACATCTGATCATCTGACATTGATCGGCGCATCTCACTTGAAGAGACCAGGAACTAAGCTAAGAAAAAAAAATCAACCATCAAAAGTGCTCTCCTTTCGGTCTGCAGGAGGGACGAGAGGAGACTCACTGCGCTTCCCCGCATCATACTCTTCATCGCGCTGCCTATTCCCCATCACAATGGCTCTGACCATCTGCACTAGATTTACGGACGAATATCAGCTTTTTGAAGAGCTCGGGAAGTAAGTGCTGGATCTTATACTGCAGGATCATTGCATTCCTGTCCATTTGTTATATAATATGCACGCCTGATGTTACTGAACGCATAATGCAAGGATGCGGCCGCGACGCGTTTTCTATTTGACAGCTCCGCTACAATTGCAGTGAACGCTTATAATAACCTTGCCGTGAGCGCTTGATTACACAGTCTCTGTCTGAGAGCTTTGGAAGCTGCAAACCCAAACGACATTCTTTGATGATCACGGGCGCGTTTGGTACCGGAACGGAACGTTCCAAACGTGCCCATGATGCCCAAACTGCAGGGTGTATGTAGGCACCGCTCTAGGTTTTGTGACGCGGTCATTGTGCTCATCACGGCAGATTTCTAAACAGCTGAGAAAATGTACATTTAAGGGGGGTAGGGTTGGGCTTTCCCCCCCGGTGACAGAAATACTCATGGCAATGCGACAACAGTGCAGACACACGTTCCCGTACCGTTAATTATCGCGTTGGGGATTCCTCGCGTGGCGTTTGACTGGGGAGGGGGAGGGTGCACAGAGGCCACATCGGTGGTCCCGATCTGCAAGGGTTTCAGGAGATACACTAGTAGGTTTCAGCATGTGATCTATTTATATCGGCGTGCTGTTGCATTCAGATCTAAAATGACCCGGATTGAGTTCGTTTTTAAGCCCATTGTGACCTTAAATTGAAATCACTTGAGTAACAGTCCGTTCAAAATATTTTGTCGAAACGTTTCTGCGCCATCTGCGCGGTGGCATCATGTATAAAGATTGGGCACCACAGCTTGGCTTCCCATTGTTACATAGAGATGCCTAATTTTCTATTTGCACGTTTTCGATTTTCATAAAATAGGCTAGAAATGATCATTTTGCACTGTATTATTTATTTGAACCCCTCCAAAAGAAGTGTGAACAAAAGGTTTGACGTGTATGAATTTATTCATTATTTTTTTTTTACATATACGTTTTAACAGCGTTTCCAAATGTTTTTTCACTCGCAGTCAGTCAGAGCGCGCCAGATACACGCTCGCGAAGTCACTTTTACCTGGGGAGGTTACTATAGCAACAGTACGCTGCTCGAGCACATTCCATTAGGATCAGCATATCCTCACTTTGACTGAACATTAGTAGCTTACTATCATTAATTGTTACTTATTAATTACTTAATTACTTTAACACCAAATTAACATAACAAGACAGTTTTTGAAATATAATCCAAGAAAATGTGTATGGTTTTAACATTAAATAGGCTACACCTGTTTTTAATGTTAAATATACATTTTATAAGGTAATTTATACTTTTTAATTAAAAAAAGCATACAATAAACACACACACACAAACACATCACACAATGTTATTATAATATGTTTTATTTAAATAGTTTTTTTAATGATTTTGTGAACATCAAGAAATGTTATATTCTATAAGATACACATACATATACAGTATAAATGTTATATGATATACTATAAATATAAACCAGATATGGTTATAATAAATAACATTATTTAAATAAATCATTTTTAAAATCATTTTATATTTTATTATATATTATATTATATATTAATATATTAATATTACACACACACAGACACATTTATATATGAACTGTAAGTCGCTTTGGATAAAAGCATCTGCTAAATGCATACATTTATTTATATATACAGTATATTATTGTTTCAGCCATATATAGTGAGGTGATTTAACCTTTAATATAGAATTTGAACTTTTTTTTTCTCAAAATTATGACTTTCTTATAGTGAAATTTGAGGGAAGAACAACCACAGCAGAGGGGGCGTTAAAGGTGATGTAATTAACCCCTTCTTTTCCAGCATTTGGTGTGTGCAAGCAGTCAGCAAATATGCGAAACGATTGCAAAACTCCCACACACGCTCATCAAACACACATGGACAAACAACCATGGAAATTTGTTGTTGTGTAACCTTGGAAGCGCTCAGGCTGTGCCTCCACCATGGCACAGATTCTGCTCTCCATGCCATATGTTCTATCTGTTCGGAATCAGGGCCTCGTGCCCATTTTTTTCCTCACCGTCTTCTCTTTTTTCCCTCTTCTTCAGGGGTGCGTTCTCTGTCGTGAGGCGATGCGTGAAGATATCATCCGGCCAAGAATATGCGGCCAAAATCATCAACACAAAGAAGCTGTCAGCCAGGGGTAGGTGACTTATTTAGTGTGCTGTGCTCCATCAGGTGAGATGCAGGACATGAGTTTGGTACAGTTAATGGGGCATCTAGCGTAGCTGAACATGGCAACATTCTGATGTAAGAGCAGCACATCCGATTGAACCGGGATAATGCAAGAGACTGTGCATCTGGGTCTCATCTGGAGCTCTGTGCATGTGCTCTGATGTAACAGATGCTTGCTTCCAAGCATAGCTATGAAGAAGTTGAAGGGATTATGTGTCTGAGAACCACATACATCCACATATCAATCTGTGTATAAACACTGTATACAAATGAGTCTGGATGAAGTAAGTTGAGTGTTTTGTGTTTGTGTGTGTATAAGCACAGTTACATGTGATGTGTATATGTAAGCTTTCAGTGGCTTTGGCTGGTCTTATCCCCTGCTGGAAAGTGAGCGACCCAGTTATTTCAGATCTGTCAGTGTAATTGTTGCTGCTGGCCTGTTTGCCTGCAGGCTCTGCTGCTATAGGGCAAAATAACCAATCAGCTTCCTTACCACCCTCAGAACATCCAATCATTTCTCTTCTACCACAGCATCTTTGTTCCTAAGAGCCAATCATGTCACTCATGTTGCCTTTATCTCAACAATTCCATTAAACTTTCTCCTTTTTGAATGTGAATTTGGCATGGGAAATCGAGAATATTTTTTGGATCATTAGGTTTGAAATACAACCCCCTCCCTTTTCTGCACAGTGGGACTGAACTGGACACCTAGATTCTGGGATCATATCACTGCACTGGTACATGCTGGGATAGCGTTTCCAAAAATACAGCATTGAGTGGTGTGGCAGTTTGTGTTGTATTAATTGCTCTGTCTCGTACTCTCCGCTGCACTGGATGCTGTTCTGTGTCAGGGATGGTCCTAACCTCTTTTTACACGATAAGCCCAGGAACTGCGATTTTATGAGCCCACACATGTATATAAATACCACTGCACACAGACACACACACACACACTGACACCAGATCCAGAAGTGGGATCATGACCTCCAGTCTTTTCACTACTATGAAACATCACATTATGAAATGTAAAATAGCATAAAATCTCAGCACTGACCAGTGAATGAAAAAAACATTTTGTGCAATGGAAACGTTCCATTTTAAAGGTTCTTTATGGAACCAAAGATGCCAATAACGAACCCTGTGTCTGAATATTCATACTAAAGTAGGTGTACGGTACCAAACACCATAACAGACATGTTTTTTAAGCAGCAAAAATAAATCTGTTCATCACTCTAAATTAGTAAGTATAATGCTTAAAAGTAATAAAAACGTGATATTGGAACTAAAGACCATAAAAACACTTTATGTGAATTTATCTTGCTTGTGTTCAGATATTGATGAGTTATTTTTTATTATAATTTTTTTGTGTAAAAATAGAAAAACACAGAGGAGGATAAAGACTTGTAAATGAGCGAACTGGAAAAAGAAAAAAGTCAAAAGAGAGGTCAACACAACAAGCTGAGTACAGATTGTGTATTATGTAATGCAAATGCCATGTAGAAGAGCAGAGGCAACAAAATACAGAAAAGAAGAAGAAGAAGAAGAAGAAGGGATAGTGTTGGAGTTAGAACAAAAAGAAGCAGGAAAACAGAAGACTGGTGTCTGACAAAACAACCAGATGGTCGTTGTCCATGTTGATGGTGCTACTGTTGGTGTTTATGTTATATCAGATGAATGTTAAAAGAAAGAATCTGCTAGTCTATTATGATTTTGTCTCTTGGTGGTGAAGCTAAACTGAGAAAAAAAACAATAATCTCTTACCTTATTTGTCCTCATCTGGTCCTCCTGAGCACTGCTGTGCTCAGCTGTACCTCATTCTATAATCATTGCTTTGATGATGTACTGGAGCTTAGTATGGGTAGACGCTGTATTTTATGTGACACGAATGAAAACAAGGCTGTGAAGGACAGAAATACAGTATGTTCAGTGGTTTGTATGGTTGTGTCATTTAGTGTTGATCGCTACGTTGAGACAACCCCTGTGTATCGACAGGTTTTTCTATGGTTAATATTTTCAAATTGTTGTGCATTTGACTTATATTTGCATTATGGGGCCTCAGTAAACATTCAATGTTGCTACAAGATGACTTGATTTAAAATAAGACAAAACAAGAATTCAAAATGAGCCATACTTAAAGGAACACTACACTATTTTTGAAAATAGGCTCATTTTCAAACTCCCCTAGAGTTAAGCAGTTGAGTTTTACAGTTTTTGTATCCATTCAGCCAATCTCTGGGTCTGGTGGTAGCACTTTTAGCTTAGCTTAGCATAGATCAGAGTCCGGTTAGACCATTAGCATCTCACTCGAAAATGACCAAAGAGCTTGATATATTTTTCCTAATGAGAGTGTAGAGAATAGAGTTCCTTGCTAAATCAGCCTAAACTGTTTTTAGTACCCAATGTAACTACAGAAGAGTCGGGTTTTAAATAGAAAAAATATCGAAACTTTTGCTAAGATGCTAACGGTCCAATCAGACTCAATGAGCTATGCTAGGCTAAGCTAAATGTGCTACCGCCACACCGGCTAAATTGATTCAAAATGGTAAAATTCGACTGTTAAACTCTAGGAGAGTTGGAAAATTAGCATTTTTTTTAAAAATAGTGGAGTGTTCCTTTAAGCTGAAATCAAAATATTTTAATTTAACCCTTATACAACAGTTTTCAGCATTTAGCCTGCAAAGTTATAAATAGAATTAAAAATTAAGTGTAGTATGGACACTATGTCAGGATTCCACCACCAACACCATCATCATCACTCCCTCCACCCACTCGCTCGTCATCCCCTGAATATTAATTGTCATCACCTGCATCTCTTCATCCTCATCACCGTCACCTGCTATCCTTCATCACTGCTCACCCTTATATACCCACTCTCAACCTTCAGTCTCCGTCTGATCTCGTCATTACATGGCTTACAGACTCTATCTCAACACTCGCCTGAGATTCCGCGAATCTTCTGAGAACCCTCAAAGATCGTCCAGTCTTCTTCTGCCTTCAGTCCATTCTGCCTTGGTCCATACTCGCTCTCACTCTGATATTCCCGTCTGGTTCGGAGCATTCTGCTAATAAAACTCTCAAACGGACCATCCTGTCTGCCTCCTGTCTCGTTTGTGACACACTATACCAGCAGTTATTTTTGATATTTGTTTTTATTAGTGACTTAAATAAAGATATAAAAGTCAAATTAGATTTGATTTATACGTTCAATATATAATGACCACATTTATTATTTTACTCTCTCTTTGCAGCAAATATTTTTAAACAATGTATTTCTTTCAGTGTTCATAGTACTTTTTGGCAGATCAGTCTGCTCAGTTCAGTTTGTGTTTTTTCACACATTGAATTCATAATGACTGTTTCACATTACAATGCTAAGTTGAACATTTCTGAATACAGACAATAATTCAGAGACTGTATTAATGAAGATTTCACATGAGCCTTGTCTGAGCTGCTTTTCAAGACACGATGTTCATTACCTCTGAATCTCCTTGACCTATGTTGAGTCATTCACTCTTGGTGTGAGAGAGAGGCTACCATCACACGAGAGGATATGGTGCAGCAGAGCTAAAAATAAACTCAGTGGTTTCTCAGACAGCACCTCATATGAAACACACGCACACACATCTCTCTCTTTGTCTCTCTCTCTTTGTCTCTCTCTCTCTCTCTCTCTCTCTCTCACTCTCTCACATGGTGTTTTACATAAGCAGTTTTAAATAAATTTAAAACATGAAAACATTTGTTTAACATGAAAGAAAACTTATTGGGAAGTTGTGGCCTAATGGTTAGAGAGTCGGACTCCCAATTGAAAGATTATGAGTTTGAGTCCCGGGCCGGCAGGAATTGTGGGTGGGGGGAGTGCATGTACAGTTCTCTCTCCACCTTAAATACCATGACTTAGGTGCCCTTGAGCAAGGCATTGAACCCCCAACTGGCTCCCCGGCTGCCCACTGCTCCGGGTGTGTGTTCACTGCTCTGTGTGTGTGCACTTCGGATGGGTTAAATGCAGAGCACAAATTCTGAGTATGGGTCACCATACTTGGCTGAATGTCACTTCACTTTCACTTTATTCTATCTTCCAGATAAAAAATCTCCATGATGTACCTGTATACATTCCAACAGCGATTAGCCTCATAACCAATTGGCCTACTAGCTCAGTGTACTGCTAGCTGATTAATCTGTAACCCTCCATTGTGAAGAAGAATTACACTTCACCATTATTTGAAAGCATTTAGTACTTAAGTAAAAACTTGTATGCTTTGAAAGAAAATATCTAAGTGAACTGAATGTATTATAGTTATAACCCTAACCCAGCTAAGTAGGATGTTATTTCATAATTCTGTTGCTTTTGAAATATGGTTAAAGTGTACTGCAATATGTACTATCAATAATTATGGTAAACTAAAATATACTTCAGTGACATTTTCACCGAATTTTTGCCATGTATTTAAATACATTTGCAATGCCACATTTATAATTTATAATTTAGTCAATTAAAAATATACTGGAAAAATATAGCCCACTATTATATTGAAATGTAATATCAAATATTTAAGTATGTTAAGAAACATACAGTAGTCTTGAAAGTGTATTCTTTTAAGTACACTTAAATTAACTTTTATTTCATTAACATGATATTTTTTGTTAGTACAATTGTTTTAAATACACTTCAAATTTTGTACTTTAAAATTTGAAGTACACTTTCAAGTGAACAGTCAATACAGTTAAAGGGTTAGTTCATCCAAAAATGAAAATGATGTCATTAATGACTCACCCTCATGTCATTCCAAACCCGTAAGACCTCTGTTTATCTTCAGAACACAGTTTAAGATATTTTAGATTTAGTCCGAGAGCTCTCAGTCCCTAGTATACTTTCCATGTCCAGAAAGGTAAGAAAAATATCATCAAAGTAGTCCATGTGACATCAGAGGGTCAGTTAGAATTTCTTGAAGCATCGAAAATATGTTTTGGTCCAAAAATAACAAAAACGACGACTTAATTCAGCATTGTCTTCTCTTCCGGGTCTGTTGTGAGCGCGTTCACTGCAGTGTAGTGATATCCGGTTTGCGAACGAATCATTCGATTTAACCAGTTCTTCTTAGTCAACAGGTTGAACCAGTTCACCAAATCGATCTGAATTGTTTGAAACGGTTTGCGTCTTCAGTAAGCATTAATCCACAAATGACTTAAGCTCTTGGGTGAACTATCCTTTTAAGTGCACTTCTTTTTCACAAGGTCTAGTATACAATATAGGTTATGCAAATTACTACAGTACACTATTTATTTATACTAAGTATAACTGTGACCTTTTACAAAAGGATAATCATATATATTACAAATATTACAGTCAATGGTCAAACAATATCTGAATGACCTACTGCTTCTTTCAGGATTTTGCAGTGAATATTTTAACTAACACTTTACCATCTCACAATACCAAAAAAACTTTAAAATGAAGTGACCTGGCTGATGTTAAAGGTCACATGACAGTTCCAATATGACAGATGTAGTATATTCAGATCTTATTTGTACTACACAAATGTATGCTTACAGAATATACTTTAATAGTCAAGAAGTAAGTTCTTTATTAAATGTGGTACTACTGGGCAATATGAAAATGTGGATGCAGTGGAAAAGTCACTGGAATGTCATTATAGATCCTTCTGGCATAATTTAACACTTGAACCTAAATACAAGAATGCAAACTTCTGGTTACATACAGTATATGGCTGATGTTTGTCAGATATTCTGGTCTGTTTTCTTTTTCTGGGTGCATCTAAAACCTACGCCATCATACCTGACTTAATTTTTCAGTTTCTGAACACAGCCTATTTCTCTGTTCAGGCTATGTGCAAAACTAGTAGGTCAGTGCTCAGACTGTGTAGTATAGCACAGAGAGAAACTCAATAAACTAGGCCATGAAATTCTGAGGAGAGATAGCTAGGGCACTTTTAATTAGAGACACATTCTCTCAGTTCCCTGTCTCTCTCTATATTGCTCTTTGACCAGTAGTTCAGATTCTCTCATGTCTGAGGGCTGTAACTCAATAAAGTTTAGTCTCGTTGGAGCTAAAGGGTCACTTGCCTGAGAGACACAGAGGTCTATCACCTTTTGTCCTTGAGGTTGTAATCAAAAGGAGCTAAACTGCATCACAGTTTGCAGAATCGTCAGTATAATGTTTCAGGCTGAACCGTGCATCCATTGAGAACTGAATGTTCTTTTGTTAACTCTTGTTTCGGTGGTTGAAGTTGCACATCTTCAGTGTGTCATTAATTGTTCGTGTGAGTGTGTGTGTGGAGGTGGGGGGGGGGGGGTTGAATCCTTTGCAATATTTCTGATAGTCTGACAGGTCATCAATTTGAACTGCAGTCATCTCTTACCAAAAGTAATAGACTGATGCATCAGTCAGGCCTATAAATCAGCTATTTTGAGATTATTGGCCTCGGTAGGCCAATTAACAGATGCATTAGCTTTCCCTGAGGTCTCCTTAAAGTCTCTCCTAGTGTCAGTTTCAAAATTGATCATCAGCCTAGTCGATGAATAATGGATTTCTTACAAATATTTTCAGTGGGGTTTTACAGAAGTCGGCCAATCACTTTCTCCAGAGCGCTATTGATTTTTAATTAACAATAATGTATAAACCTCACTAAATTGATTAACCATGAGCTCTGAAGTCACTTCTATGTGTGCTTTTGTAATTTTATTTTATTTATTATTTTTTTTTGTATAATAGCCTAATTCCCTGTGGATATTGCTGCTTCACACAAACTATGGAAACAAGAACTGCACCATTTGTGACTGATGTAATTGAATCAGTCTTCTTACAATTTCAAACAAAGACTATTCAATTTCAAAAAGACTATTTTGAGATAAACTTCAAACATATTAGATTTTCTAATTGTAATTGATGTCTATAAATTAGTCATTTATATTTTAGCTTTCAGTTCTTTTATTTATTTGATTATTCTTCATGGGGTTTGTAGTTTAATGCTTACAATCATTTAACTACAACAAAACCTGACTGATGATACTAATATTTTATATATATATATATATATATATATAATATTTTCTGATTATTTGTGAAAAATGTAGCCTATATCAAATATGCTTTATAGTGTTCAGTATTGACACTGGCAATTGATAACCCATATCAGATAACCAGTGGTCACTATTACGAGTCTAGTCCATGTAATAGACTCTGAGTACTGGGCATCTCAGTGTGAAAACTAAAAGCAAGTTTTCAGTAAAGATTAACAGTTTTCTTTGTAAGACCTTGGTGTGGGAGTTTTTGACTTGGCATTAAATGGTGGAGTAAGTACTGGTGATCATGAACAACTCAACATCCCAGCTGTTAAGAGAGGCATCTTCAGTGATTTTCAATTGAATTTGATTTGTCACAGTTTATGCAGTCCCTCGAAAATAAAAATATATGCTTTTGAATTTTGTACGGACTATACATGCAGCAGTTAAAAAAGAGCAGTAACAGTTTGTATATAAAGCTGTATCTGTAAGATAAAGGAGTCAGTGCATGGTTCTTTTCTGGTCGGAATATAAGCATATGGGTACAGATCAGAAGATTGTGAACCTTGCTATTTATTTATTTATTTATTTATTAAGTATGATTGCTATGGCCAAGTCAAAGGACCAGGTTTGGTCATTCATTTCAGAGTTTTATTGCTCTCTCTCTCTCTCTCTCTCTCTCTCTCTCTCTCTTTCTCTCTCTCTTTTTCTCTCCCTCTCTCTCCGATGATCTCAAATCTCTCATTAATCTCCTGGAAAAGCAGCACAAAACATGAAGGAATAGTCTCTATCTCTCACACACACACACAGCTTCTAACACACACACACACACACACACACACAGAGACACTGCTGCAGTGCGGAAGGCTTCAGATAGTAAGTAAAAAAAGAGAACAGCAGCAAAAAGAGGGGAGGAGGCGGGACTGTCAAATGTAGGCCTTTGCCTACTACTGACAAGCCTGATTCATATATAGTCTGGTGTACAGTTCTTTAAACAGTCCATGTACAAATGCCAGGATCCACAAATCTGTTGACATTCAGCCCTTGGTTTATGGTTTAGAAGGATTCCTTTTTTCTCCTTTTTCTCCAAACTGATGCTACAATTGATAGCCCATGTGAGTGCAAGTGGCAAGAAGATAACAGCTCATGTCAAAAGACTATGAAGTCTATACAATGCATGTCATTTGACATTCTTCTACATTTAATGGAACGGTAAAACATTTTTTTTGCATTACTCTACCCATCTCTCAATATTATGATATTTTATTTATATCATATTTTATATTAATTATACAATTATGTGCATTTAGCGTTTATAAATACATAGCATTTCAGAACATAAAATAAATTCTATATGAATTTTAGCAACATTAAATTATAAGATATTCTTAAGAATGTTACTTTTTTTTTAAACAAATTGTTATGCTGATTATATAAGTAAAAAAACTATATTTAGATTTTTCAATGTTAGATTGTGTATTATGCAGTTCTACATATTGCAATGTTCCCTTGGATTTCAGATGTTTATATAATATGTCTTACTCTCTATTATATTCTGGACACTAATGCACAAATCCATAATTCTGGTCTGCTGCATTAATTGTTTCATTGCTGTTGTCCAATAATGAAAGTCTTATTTATGATGGTGGTTGTCCTTGGTTCAAAGCCAGATTAATAACACTAATATTGTTCAGTGTACGAAAGAGCCATCTGCTTCAGCGCAGATCTAAGCACGTCTTGGGAATTCGCTTACTTATCTGCGCATTAATCTTGTGCTGAAACATTTTTGTTTAAATATGTTATGTGAGAAATATGTTCATGGATTGTTAAGAACTATTTACTGACATGGAGTCTCATTTGAATGGATTGACAGGAGATGGGGTAAAAAGTTTGGTGCTGAACTTTGAGAGTTCTGCTGCGATTGCTTGGGTTCTGTGGATCTAGGGTTCTGATATTTGCATGCAGGGCTGGTTCCACTGCAGAAGGGAAGAGAGCCCTCCGCGTTCTGATTGGTGGAGGAGTTGCTAGACAACAGATGTCTGGCCGGTTGGTAGGTGGACTACCTGTAGAACTGGGGGGAGTTTATTAGTGATAGAAAGAGAGAGTTATGACAAGCTGAAATAAACTGATCTTATTCTGTAAAAACAGGAAACTGAGTGATTTGAGCTAATGTGCATACTATTTTATCCCCCTTACCCTCAAATGAGAGAAGGATCTAAATGTGGCCTAAGGCTGAGCAAAATGAGCTATTCATTTATGATCTCAATACAAATTCAAATGTATCACAATTTCATATGATTCACCAGACTTCATTTCACAATGAATCAGCTGTGGTGATGACTCTGTGCATACCGGCATGCATTTCATGCTATTTTTGCAGTGTTTTATGCATACTGTGCAGCAAAATGTGCGCAGCATGTACAAAATACTGCAAAAATGAAAATTTGGAAATGAAAGGTTGATTAAATATTCATGTATTTTATACAGAAGAAAGAAATCATATAAGGGTGAGATGACAGAACTGTAATTTTGAGGTGAACTATCCCATTTTTAAATCAGAAATTTTACCAAAAAAACAAAAAACAACAACAACCCTCTGTCAGCTAAATTTAGCATGAATTTAGAATTCAGCACAATGAGGTCATGTGCCACACCGTAACATTTTGAATTGTTACATATTGCAGACTATTTCTTCTTTTCTTTCTGTTAAGCAGTATGCACAATATGCAGTATGGTGTTTTTCTTAAACAAAATTTGCTTTCTTAATTTTTTTTCCCCCCATAATTGTGGCTTATTGAATGATTGTGACTGCTGCCAGATGCTTCAAATAATTCTGAATCCTGAATAGTGTCACAGTTTTAGTGTTTTTTTCTAATTGTGAGTTATGTTTAGTATGTTTTTATATGGGATTAGTACAGAAGAGAGAGCAGCGCATGTGGTTATTTATAGTTTTCTGCAGGTCAGGGTGCCATCTGCCTTGCATACACACTCACAGGCATCAAAACACTGTCCTCTAGTGGTGTTTAAAATACCTGCACTCTCTAACAGAAACACAAAATGTACTGTATTATGAACACATTCGCCTGCAGTACCTTAGCGGTTAAAACATGTCCAGTATATTAGCTATAATCTTAACAAATTATGTTTTTGGAATCTGTTTCAGATCACCAGAAGTTGGAGAGAGAGGCAAGGATTTGTCGTCTCTTGAAACACCCCAATATTGGTAAAGGACTGAGATTTCCAGAGACACTTTACCAGAAATTTGTATTGCCTAATGGTAACTAAAGATGAGGAAATGACAGAGAAAAATTCTCTTTGTAGTTCGACTCCACGACAGTATATCGGAGGAGGGTTTCCATTACCTGGTTTTTGATCTGTAAGTATATATACATATTATCTTTATCTCCTCTTTTTCTCTACACTTCATATTAGGTTTTCTTTTCCATCTTTGCGTCCTCAGTGTGCCCCATTTACAAACTGCTACTGGTATTTATGTGATAACAGGACAGAACCCAGAGGGCAGCCTTCGGCAAATCTCTGAGCCTGTGAGCCCGCTTTCAGCATTGCTAATAGAACTTATAAAATTAGACTTATAAAATCTATAAATATATTTGATGTTCACAATGCTGCTACATACAGTTGTCAGTCCTGTTTTGCAGCATTAAATAGTTACGTTCACAAAAAGTTTGATTAAAAACTAGCATGAAAACCCCATTCTTATAACATGTCAAAAGTTCTAGAATAATTATATATTTATAAATGTTTTTGCTAAGTATTTTATACTAATTTACTTGAAAATATGGTAAAAACACCAATAGTATGAACTATTATAACAATTTAAAATAACTGTTTTCTATTTTAATCACTGTTAAATTATTTATAAAAAAATATATATAATAATTATAATTTATGTTTTTCATAATTTCTAGAAATTATAATTGGGGAACAATTTTTATTGATGATTCTTCTTATTATTATTAATGCCTAAATATATACATATACATATACATATACATATACATATACATATACATATACATATACATATATATATATATATATATATATGTAGATCGAAAACAGTTCATAAATGTTCATACAAACGTTAAAGATATATCACAATATTACTGTTTTTACATAATTTTTTGATCAAATAAATTCAGCCTTGCTGAGCATAAGACACTTTTGTTTTTCAGAAACATTAAAAAACATAATTATTACAAATTTTTGTCTGGTAGTATAATTCATATATTACTGAATGAGCAGGACAATCTGACTGTATAATATAGGCTTTGAAATAGAGCAGACCAGTGGATTGTGCTGACATCGAGAAATGTCTTCGGTCATAAATGGCTTATGATGTAGTTCGGCTAGAAGCTGATGCGACTGAAAAGGCAGACAAACAGAGAGGAGAACCCAAGGACGAAACAAGAGGTGAAAAACAAGAAGTGAGACACAAGCTGTCACATTCAGTAATATTCAACTGTTTGTGACCCACTTTCTCACAGTATGACAACTGCTCGCACTGCTATTTCTGAATACTGTTAGATTTTGTATGAATAAACATACAGTGTTGATTTTTAGTTTTGGTTTTGAATAGAACTCAACGATACAGCTCACTTTAACACTGGGCTAGCTTCCAGAAGCTATCAACCAAATGGCAAATATTACACAAAATATAACACAACATTAACACATTTTTGAGGAAAACATCAAATTAAGCATTGTGAAAGACGTTACTGAATCAGTGCAATATACTGTACTTAATAAATTAAATTAAATTTATGCATTTAGCAGACGCTTTTATCCAAAGCGACTTACAGTGAATTCAGGCTATCAATTTTTACATATGTGTTCCTGGGGAATTGAACCCCCAACCTTGCGCTTGCTTGCTAGCGCAGTGCTCTACCAGTTGAGCTACAGGAACACTAAAGTAATAAAGTAATAAAGTTGCATAATTAATTTAATGGACTTAAAGTCCTATGTAAGTGGTTGAAAAAACTATGATACATTTTAATTTAATTGCAAATAACTAGCAAATAATCAACTTCACTTCTTTAGTAACAGTAAATTCTCTGATTGGTGTTTCTGGCTTCAGGATTGTGGATAGAAAAGCGGTCCGCCAGGAATTAAACATATTTTAAAATGGCATTGCATATATGGAAGGACATAGCAACACTTGAACCCCCCCCCCCCCCCCCCCCCAAAAAAAAAAATATTATAATAGCATATTTGAATGGCTTTGAAATTCATTAACTTTAACTTTATTGACCTTTGACCTCAGGGTTACTGGAGGTGAGCTGTTTGAAGACATTGTAGCAAGAGAGTACTACAGTGAGGCTGATGCCAGGTAAGAACATTCAGACAGACATATTATAAAAATAGCCTATTACAACATTCATTAACGTCAAGTTTGTTTTACATAAAATATGCTTACAGACAGTTCTTTTAGGTCACATGACTCTTTTGTGAGCCTGTTTCTCTGCGTGTGAGTTATTTATACCAATGATAAATAATACACTGCTTCTCTTTACAGAATCACCTCCTCACATTTCTTTTTGCATGTGTTAAGGAAAATGTGCATGTGTGTCTAATTGGGGCTTTGATTAATGATGATTAATGACCGCATACATTCATGAATGTATAATTCTATATACAATTCACAAATGCATTCTCAAGTCCCTAAGTTCTCTCTTTTTACTGATTATGTCGCTGGTCTTTGTTACTCTAACCTTACTGTATATCTTACCTTTCTCTGTCTCTCTCTCTCTCTCTCTCTCTCTCTCTTTCTTTTAGTCACTGCATTCAGCAGATTTTGGAGAGCGTTCATCACTGCCATGTTAATGGGATCGTCCACAGGGATCTGAAGGTCAGGACACACACACTTATGCTTCTCCAGACAGTGGCGCTCAATGTAGCACAGTGCAGTGCCAAATATAGCACAGTCTGACGTTGCCGGATCTCATATTGTCTAACAGAAAATAGCCTTGCTGTGTCTGAGAATCTAATATCTAATCCTTTCAAAGCCTTTTAGTTAGTGATAATCAATCCACATTTGTGCGATACAAGTCAGACTTTGACAGATTTAGCGTTTTTGTCCTTTGTCCAAAATGTCCTGCTGAGGATGAATGAGTCATCATAGCATGGCTGCTGTTAAAAAAAGTCTTTAATTCAATAAATAGCTGCTTTTAGAAAAGCCATTACCTAAGGGACAATTAAGACCATTTAGTGATATGCTTGTGTGTCTGTATGCTATTCTTAAAGCCTGAGAATTTGCTGTTGGCCAGTAAGATGAAGGGTGCCGCAGTTAAGCTTGCTGACTTTGGTTTGGCCATAGAGGTCCAGGGTGATCAGCAGGCATGGTTTGGTAAGCACTACTATATATATATATATATATATATATATATATATATATATATATATATATATATAATTATATATTATATAAATATAAATTCTATCCACTTATATCTTTGAAGCAGTGTTTCTCGTACCCCTATTTAATAGGGACACTATGCTGATGAAGTTTGCAGTTTGAATTTCTAATATTGCTTTTATAATATTTTATTGTAATATTAAATGAATTGATACAACGAGATAATGGTTGCATGCAAAAGAAGCAATATAACATGAATCGCCCTGTGGAGCTTAATCTATTAATGAATTCATCAAAAAAGACTCTCAAACTCACAATTAGTTATTAGTTCGAATTACTTTTTGAATTGTGTGTTACTTTTGATTTTAAAAGGGAACACTGCTTTATTAGTATTTTTGCTCTAAGCAATTTTGCATGATTAAGCTTTTGCCTGCCGACTGGGCAAAATACACTTTTAATTGTTCTAAACTACAACCATTATGTGCTACATCCTTACTTTTCTAAACCGCTCTCTCTGTTCAGGTTTCGCTGGTACTCCAGGGTACCTGTCGCCAGAGGTCTTGAGGAAGGATCCTTATGGCAAACCTGTGGACATGTGGGCCTGCGGTAAGGGATGAATGAGTCAAAAAAAATATCAACCTTGTAAGAAAGTTGGTGTGATGGATGTCGCTGTTGAAGTAGATTAACCGATTATTAAATTATTGCACTCTGAGTTTTTAAGCAACATTGATTCTAATCAGCTAAATGGAGTGTCCCTGGTGAATTGTCTTTAAAACTAGTTAGTATAATGCAAGCAGTTGAACCAATGTTTCAATTAAGTCTTAATGAAAAAATTATTGCACAATTATAAAAATGTATCATCAGGAAGATCTTCCTACTTACGAAAAATGACCAGATGGTAATATAATGGAACTTTGAGATATACATTCTGAATAGTATGGAATGATTACCATATCCATGCACCATAGTATTTAAGTATATATATACGGTATATTGCAATAGGACATGCAATGCATGTACATAAAAAAATTAAAAAAAAAACTATATGGTTTCATAACATAGTACTCAATGCTTGAATATGATGACAGACATCAGCCAAATTTATGTCCAAGTTAGTTGATATTAAATGATTTGTTTGAAGAATGTTCCTCTTTCAGTGTGGCCATAATGGATGTTATAATCTGTTTCATAGGTGTGATTCTCTACATTCTGCTGGTTGGATATCCACCATTTTGGGATGAAGACCAGCATCGCCTCTATCAGCAGATTAAGGCTGGTGCATATGACGTGAGTCTGAATTTCCAATGACTTGCCTGCAAAATGTTCACAAAAAAAGGTGCACTAAGAACACACTAAAGAGCTGATGATGATATTGCTAATAACTCTGATTACTGATGCCATCTTCAGGCTTCTAAAACTTACAGATTTATACAAGAATTATTATCTGATGGATTACTCTGTTATGTTTCATGTCTGTATGTAGTTTCCTTCTCCTGAGTGGGACACGGTGACCCCTGAAGCTAAAGATCTGATTAATAAGATGTTGACTATAAATCCTTCTAAACGCATTACAGCTGCTGAAGCCCTCAAACACCCTTGGATCTGCGTATGCGTCTCAACACACAAACACACACTAAAATGTAGTGCTTCTTTATATACAACAAAATAATTTCCCATTCCTCTCTAATGGCTTGGAATTATTCTGTCTTCCTGTAGCAACGCTCCACTGTAGCCTCTATGATGCACAGACAGGAAACTGTGGAGTGCTTGAAGAAATTCAATGCCAGAAGGAAACTCAAGGTTAGTTTTGGTCTGACTTTACTCTGACAACTTCTACACGTGTTTTGAGCTTCAGCTTTCTTTACATTTCAGAGTTTCACAAACCATGCATTTACCTCTTCACTGCAAGATCTAGATCCAGAGGGCTTCTTTTAAATGTACTGTTTTATATTATAACATCACTACTTACATTTGTCAATTATTACAGAGAGTAAGTTAGTTATTTTTGGCTAATGATGTAGTTGCGGGCTATCTACCAGCAGGGTACCCAGCCCAGCCTTGGCACCCTCAGACAAAAAAGTGACAATGTTGTGGAAAAGTGAAAGTTTTCAATAGTTTTTGCCAGAAAAATTATTCGTTATTTCCAAAAACTAGAAGAATCGATTGTGTAATTCAATGATTATTTGCAATACCCAAAAAAACAAGATATGGAAATTAGTCGTCCTCTAAATACATCATAAAAATGAGGGTACTGTATACATTGCTCCTGTTGTTGCTTCTGTACTATTCTTTTTTTTTTCATTTCTCTCTTGCTTGTTGTTTTATTCCTTTTCTTTCATTTTCAAAACCTTTTTTTGCAACTAGGGTGCAATTTTGACCACTCTCCTGGTCACAAGAAACTTCTCAGGTATGTCTGGCTCTGCTGAGCTGCATGTGTGAATGTGTGTGTGTGTGTGTGTGCGCGCTTATCCTACAGTTTTAAAGTATTAAAGTCTCTTTTTTATCTTCTTATGTGTGAACTTGATTCATAATGCTATTTTTTCCTAATCTTTGTTATTGCCGTATTTTCCTGACTATAAGTCGAATTTTTTTTCATAGTTTGGCTGGTCCTGCGACTTATAGTCAGGTGCGACTTATTTATCAAAATTAATTGGACATGAACCGAGAGAAATGAACCGAGAGAAAACATTACCGTCTACAGCCGCGAGAGGGCGCTCTATGCTGCTCTGTGCTCCTGTAGTCTACACTGAAGACATAGAGCGCCCTCTTGCGGCTGTAGACGGCAATGTTTTCTCTTGGTTCTTGGTTCTAAATAAATGCGACTTATACTCAGGTGCGACTTATAGTCCGAAAAATACGTAGTTATTTTGCTGTTCGTTTGGTGTTTATTTTTATAATTTTTATTTAAACAAAGGCTTTTAAAGTAAGGTGGTAACACACGCGATTTCAGACATTTTATTTAACATTTCTTTTCTGTTTATCATTGCTTTATCTCTTTTTGGGGTGGGGGGTCCGGTGTGTCTCGTGAGGTAAGAGTCTGATTGGACATAAGAAGGGGATGTGTTTTTACTCTTACCAGTGAGCTGGTTTGCTTGTTTGACACACTTCCCTGTTACTCTGAGCTACTAATTACCCTTGTTTGCATGGAATCAAACAGATTACATTCATAATATCAACTGACACTTAGCTGAACTTATATGAACTTGTATTCAGTGTTTTAAACAAACAAAACTTGAAGTTTCAACTGCAAATATGCATATTCAGTAATATAACAAAAAACAGTTGTTTATGAATGTAATCACAATAATAATTCTAAGTTACTGGGAGAGTTTTCTGTCTTGCTCATTTTCTGGTTATATTTCCATCTGCATATGTTCATGTACATCCTGGAATGTTACATTTATTTAAAAGGTAAAAAAAAATCATAGGTTTCACATTTGCATATAATGGCTGTTACCAAAATATAGTTCGAAACGCGTTTTAATAGAATTTGAGTTAGCGTAATAACTCTAAGGTCATATTTTTTGATAAACTGTATTTTAAAGCAACTCTATCTTTGAGGGTAAGTGTGTGAGCTTTATTTATAATTTTGGTTCAAGATGTTTGAAGACTGTAAAATATGTTGCATGCTATTTTGTGATATAATATAATTGGCTGATTTACAATATCTATGCACATAGCACAACATAATTTTCAACATTTCAATTTGTTTTATAACATTTATAAAAGAAAAGTAATTATGTATATTTTATTGAGGTGAAAAAAGTCACTTTTTTTCTTGATGTTTACCAACGAGGAGATCGTACAGCTCAAAAAATAAAATAAAAAAATAAATAAAATAATAATTGTACAGTATATAATTTTTGAATAAAAACACACATTCCCTAAAAACAGAGTTGCTTATTTCGTTTTAATTGTGTCTGGGTTTAATCTTTTTGATCCTTTAGCCTTGCATTTGTTTACCAAGATTTCCTATCCAAAAAAATAAATGATTTGTATGGCTGTGAATTGTTTCTTCTGCCCGGGGTCTTGTGACACAATAAGGAGAACAATCATCTCAGAATGCCTGCTGCATGTGCCTTCATGGATTTGTAATGTTATAATAAATAAATATTAATGTTCCATTATATTTTGTATCCAACAGCAGCCAAGAGCTTATTGAACAAGAAGACAGATGGTGTGAAGGTGGGTTAAATCTGTTTGCCATTAAAAAAAAATTTTTTTAAATTTTTTTGGCAAAACTACAATGTATAAACAACATGAGTACTTGGCAATGCCTGAGAATAATCTTGCAGCAGAACATTGTGCATTCTTTATGTTTGTGTTTTTTCTTGGATCCCCCCCCCCCAGAAATTCTGAGGTCTTTAATCTTTAATTGGATCAGTCTGTTTATCTGTTTATCAGATTTTACATACAAATTTAAAGCAGTCGGGCAGCTTTCACGAAACATTTTAAAGTCAAGAATGGATACAAATGAATACAATTATAATTATTAATTAAAAATAAAATAATGTGAATTGCCAATGTGAAATTAAGCAGGATATTCCAAAAATATATCATATAAAATATATAACGTCAGAAATTGATTGGATCATGAAAAGTGAATGTCACATACAAGAATAAAGTCTGACCGAGTTTACTAAAGTAATGCCTAAAACGGCTATTTGGTGAACATTAACCAGTAGCCCACTCCAGTGGTGTGTGTGAGTTGCTGCATCATCATATCATCAGCTCTCTCATGTGAATCAGTGTTTGTCAGTATATCTGTGTATTTTTTCTATTTGTGGATGCATAAAATTCCCTTTTTCCCCAGTCTTGTTTAATTTTGTAACCGTAGTGTGATGCAGCACACCCCGTCAGTGATTGTTTGGTAATATGTGATCTGCTCCTCATCCCACTTGCAGGTCAACAACAAAACCAACCTAGCCAGCAGCCCAAAAGACACAGGCCCCGCCCCAGCACTGGTACCCATGACAACAGTCTTGCACCTGCTCGACCTCACCCTGTAGAGCCTCCACCTTTGACCAACATGCTAGATTTGCTTACCTTTTCATCATAAACACAAAAGTTCTGTTCCAAAACCTAGTGAGCTGCCTTGCTGTCCATTAGCTACACAGGCAGCTATTTTCTAAGGCAACATCCTAACTGTCAAGCAATCTCAAACATGATCAAACACCAAAACACAATGGCAGTTATTGCATAAAGAAAATACAATTGGCATTTGATTCCAACAGATTTTTAAGTTAGCATGTTGCTAAGCTAAAAATACAATAACAAGAAAACATATAAGCCTAACCAGATGTTGGGTCCACATTGGACATCAGCTTTACTTGCTTCAAGAGAAACGTTCATGATAGACGGACACATTGGCATGGTGTCCATAATGGCTGAAGACTGACATAATTTCCATGATGGCCAAGGTTTTGTCGATCCGGCACTGTTGGTGTGTCATCTACCCAAAGTTCAGAGACCTTGCATGATTTTACTCACCTCTCATGTCACCTTTATGTTATACATGTGCTGTTTTCCATTTGAACTAGGAAATAGGGTTGTGTTCAATCAAATTGTTTTTGAAACATCAAAAGCGGCTGCTACTTGATGTTTTGCAATGATATAGTTTTATGCCATTTCAAGCACAAAATCCATATAAAACTCGTGATTTTGCTTGCACAGTCATGGTGTATTGCCGTTAGTCTACTATTTTTGCTCATTTGTATATCCCATTTGTTTAAATCTATATCTCATTGAATCAGTGTCTTTCTCGGACAGATGCATAATTCAAGTACTGTTTTGAAGTGCATGGCTTGTGTTAGCATTGCTTTGATAGGGTCTTATGCTTGGAGCTCATTGCTGTATGTAATTTGACATGGTTTGCCTTCCATAATGACACAGACATGCACGTAAACAAATGTTTCTCAGACTGACGACACTATGACGCACTTGTACTGACACACATAGACTGTTCCTCTCTCTGACACACATGCACACTCAGAAGGCGATGTTTCTTAGATGACAAGTGTGTGTATGTAATCTTCTCTAATCTGGTGGTGATTAGACAAGACATCATCAATTCTGCTCAGTCCTGCTCAAAGACCACCAGGCTGATTAATTACATTGTGTGTGAGTGACCCAGGGATCACCTCATAGCAGTGATCCACAGCTTCTTTGTTTTAAAGAAAGAACATATTATATTACAAGAGAAACTGATCCGAAATCTGTAGAATTTCTAGTGATTTATTTAGTAATTACCATAAATCAAACAGCAATCAGATATATTGCAAGCAATAGATTTAAAACATGTATACAGTAAAACATATCAGTTGTTTTCACTGATATAGAAATTTGCACGTTATGCATGTTGAGTGTACAATACTGACTACTACTAATAATAATTAAGTATTTTTATCTTTTATGGTTTTGAATTAAGTCTCTTATGCTAATCAAGGCTGCATTTATTTGATCAAAATACAGTAATATTATCCCACATGATCCTTCAGAAATCTTTCTAATGTGCTGATTTGGTGCTCAAGAAACATTTCTTATTATCAAGACTGAAATATTGATAATATCCAGTATGTGTGTTTTAGATGGAGGTCCAGACTGCATTATCAGGCACATGCAAGCAATGAGACTGTTAGTGATAGCCTTGTTCTGCCATTTGGATTTATTTAGTAGTTTGTTTTTATATATATTTTCTTTAATGCTTGAAAATGTGCAGTTCCATGCATGTTGTATCTGGTGCCCATGCCATCTTATTCCATTATGCTGTATAAAGCTTCTTTTTCATATTTACATTTTACATAAAAATAATAATTTTTTTTCACTCTTTCAGGAGCCACAAACTACCGTGATCCACAACCCAGTGGACAGAAACAAGGTAATATGACGCATTCCTGTTAGCAGCGATGAATCAAAAATAGAAACATCATAAATGTGAACACTGTGTCTGGTGTCCATTCTCAAAGGGATTCACAAGTATTCGTTCATATTTCCGCAGGAGTCTACAGAGAGTGCCAACACAACCATCGAAGACGAGGACATTAAAGGTAAAGCTTGGCTTCTCCCTGCCTGTTGATGTGCAGTTTTTTGTTGTTGCTGTTTTCCCTCCTCACTATGTCTTCCATCTGTGCTTCTCCTCAGTCATATGTACACTCTTTCTTGTTTATTTCCCCAACCGAATTTGTACTGCCTGTTGCTGCCATTCTCCCCTCCCTTTCATCCCTCGTTTGTTTCCCCGCATTAGGGTGTCTGTTTCAGTATTTCTTGTCGAGTGTGCTATTTGAAATGTCTTCTTTTTCGTTTGTCCTGCTCCTGTTGTTTCTTCCTCTCATTGGTTCAATGTACAGCCAGGCGCTTCGGAAACCTCAGCATTAATTCAATCTGGCAACCCGCGGGCCGCCCGCAAAACTCCGAGCCCAAGCAGGCGCCCAACTCCTCGGTGCAGAGTAAGTCTGTAATGGGCAGGAGACAAAATCACCCCGTCCTCCCCTAACGTCGGTCAAATGCTTCGAACCCCTCTTGTATGAACGAGAGGCCCCTCAACAACTCAGATCTGCTCTTTTAAGGATATTCTTGAAGTCCAAACTTCATTCATCATCAATTCTCCAAATGTTTTAATCCATCCAGCTGCTTCTATCGGACACACGTTTGTGTCTGTCTATTCTTCACGGACTGTGCATTTAAGGCCTAGAAAATAATAAATCACAACAGCTTTACAAAAAAATAAAAAAATTCTAATTTGGAATTGCTTTAAAAATGTGGTTTTAAAGAAAACACTTCAGTCTATGAAGGAGAGGGAGATATAGATGCGTGCAGCATGTGTTAGAAAGGCTTGATGGATTAAAAGCGAATCTCTGAATCAATAGAGATATGCTCAAGTAAATGGGAAATCAGGTTTTAATGTGTAAGTACCAGAACGTTCTTTCAAATGTGCTCTTCTCACACACTCTCATCGTCTCAGATTCTTTCCCTTCTTTTGCCTTTAGCACTCTTCATTCTTGCCAGAAAACCACCTGACTGCCTTTTAGCTCTCTATAGGTGCTTGAGGCCTTCCGGTTGCACCACTAACAAACCTCTTCTTACTGAAAAGACTGTTCAGTTGACCTTTTGTCCCTGTGTCCTAGGACTAGATTCTGCATTATCCTGTATTGCACCTAACATTCCTAAAATGGAGAGATCCACTGCACTAGGAGTGTACTTGCTCCGGTATCCCATCCTGCTCCGTGCCTGAGAGCCTGATGTTTGCTCCTTCTGTTTAGAATCTCTCCCCCCTTCCCACCAATCCAACCAAAAAAAAAAAAAAAAAAGTTGATTTATTTGTGTATTTTCAAACAAATAGAATCACTTTGGATTTGTTTAAGCTCAGTAATATGGAATGGACTTAAACCAGTATTGAAAGGACAATACGCTGTTTTTCAACGTCAGATTCTGTTTGCACTTTATGTTCACATGACCATTAGACAAAATGCATTTTGTCTAAATTCTGTGCTTCACATGATGAAAAACTATTTGTTGATTTAAAAATTGTAATTCAAAGATATTTCATTATTGTGAAAGCTTCGAATTGAGATAAGACAACTGGATTTAGAAATTAATGTTACATTTTAATACTTACTTAATCGCACTTTAACAGTGGGATTGACAGCCCTGATTCTTTTATTGTTGTCATTTTTTGTCATGGCTTTTAAACAAAAAAAAAAAACACAAAAAAAAAAAACACTCTGATATCTTATGAAACACAGAGGAGAATGCTGCTAACAGTGACATTATGCTGAATAATGAAAATGATGTTGAAAAAAGGCCCCATGTTACAAAGCATGTCCATTGTGAGAGAAATCAAGCATTAGATGGAATGCTTTTCTGAAGAAAAGTAAAGTCCTCTTTTTCTCATTTGAAAGCCACAAACCCTTTTCCATCTCATTTGTCATTCAGTGCCTTCCGGGCGAAAGACATCAGCTAGCAGACGTATCCATTCCTTTTTTTCTTTTCATCTATTAATTTGCAGACACCATAAACTCAGTGCTGGAGAATGAGTGATTTAATGAAATAATGAATATTTCAAATGAAACGAACTGTTAAATATTAAGAGTACAAAGTACATTTATCGTCTTTTTGCCCGGTGGGCTGGAGTTATTATGTCATCATCAGTAGACGTAGCTACATTGCACTAGTTTTATTTGGTGCTTTCATAAGAAATTGTCTTTTTGACCAATTATGAGCCATCTTTTTGCTGTCCCTTAGCTTGCCAAGTTATCAATAAAGGTAAATTTAAACTTTGATACTTTGAATGAAAGTGTTGCCTGCGATTTTCCACCAGTAAACACTGCTCATTCTGAAACTCATCGTAGAGCACTAGGAGTTCTTTTGGGTGCCCTTTGTTTATCAAGTGTCAAAATTGCCTCTTGTTAATAATACAGTAAACAGAACAACTACTACTAGATTGTGCATAGTCATTATATCAAATTCACACAACCTCTGTGGAAGCCATTTAGGGCTGGGCGATATAACCTTTTATAAAATCGTATATAAAATCAATAAATCTCAATATTGACAGTATGTATTTGTTCTGAAATGGCTTGGAGGATGGAGTTGTCCCTTTTTGGTTAAAATTATTTTTTATTGTAATTTTTGTTTTTACTTAGGTTTTCCCACACTGTTTTTCACACACACACAAAAAAAAAAACACAAGAAAATGAATGTATATTTTATTTAAATGCATCATTACCTGTATTTATTATGCAGTGAATAGTGAACATGCCTGGCGCAAAAGAATCGTTGAATCAGTTTCGAATTGATTCACTGAAATGTGCAGTTTGATCTAATTCATTGCAATGAATCAAACTTATCACCTCTGTCAACATTTTGTACATTACTGAACGTTAGTGAAGTTTAAATCAGAACGCCATTAAAACACTCTCATATTCATAAAAAAGAACTCTCAGAAAAAAAGTACAAAAGTAAAACATACTCGTATTTACACTTTAGCTACTAATATATACGCTTTAGGCTTATATAGGCAATCTTTTAGATTGTGTACCTTAGGGTTAGGGTTAGGGTTAGGGTTAGGGGTACAGTCTCAGTGACAGCTTTGTAACTTGTTTTTCCTGAGAGTGTAGACAAAAAAGGATGGTACTTTACACTTTATTTTACAGTCCTGTTCCTCATGTACATACTATGTACTTATTATAGTAATTACAATAACTATGTAATAACTAGGTACTAACCCTGAACCTACCCCTAAACCTAACCCTACCCCATGTAGTTGCCTTGTATTAACAGAACTTTCTTAGATAAATACACTGTAAGTACACTATAAGTACATGTAAGTACACGTACTGTAAAATAAAGTGCAACCAAAAGGTTTCTAATCACAAACTCTCGATAAGTAATAATTATGGTATTTATGAATCATTGCAAGTGTTCTATATATCGCCCATCCCCGAAGCTATCTAATACCCGCAAAGACAGAAGCTATAAAGGTGCACTGTACATTTTGTCTGGTGCTTTCTAAACAAAGGTTTGCATTTTGTGGATTGCATTAATTCATAGATGAGTTGGGATGCTGACTGCTCATTTTGATTCTCAGGCCATGAGTGTGTCTGACTCACACGCTAGACATCTCTGTGTGTTTCAGCTCGAAAGCAGGAGATCATAAAGGTGACCGAGCTGCTGATTGAATCCATCAACAACGGAGACTTTGAGGCTTACGCGTGAGTGAACGCACAAACCTGTCGCCATGACAACCGCAGCCCCTCTTAAGAACGCTAATGCATTGCTTTTATTTTCTCTTGATTACTGAGATTATATTTAATGGTATGCTCCATCTATATTTAAAACCAAGCCTCACTATATAAAAGCTTCAGATGCTTTTAGACAAATTTAAATGCTTTTGGACTAACGTCTGCACACAAATTAAGACTTTTAGCTTTACTTTCTACTCTTTTTCTCATAGAAAGATTTGCGATCCTGGCCTTACTTCATTTGAGCCGGAAGCTTTGGGAAATCTGGTGGAGGGGCATGACTTCCACCGGTTCTACTTTGAGAACGGTATTTAGATCGATAACATTTCAATCTTGATGAGTTGTGATTACAACAGTATTTTGATCGTCGTATTTCTGTCATCTCCTTTAGCACTTTCCAAAGGTAATAAACCTGTACACACTATCTTGCTGAACCCCCATGTGCACCTGATCGGAGAGGATGCGGCATGTATCGCGTACATCCGTCTGACCCAGTACATGGACGGCAGTGGGATGCCACGCACCATGCAGTCGGAGGAGACCCGTGTCTGGCACCGTCGAGATGGCAAGTGGCTAAACATACACTTCCATCGCTCTGGAGCACCCAGCGTGCCCATCAAGTAAGACTCATAGAGCATCTCTACTGTTTAATGTTTATGATAATGATCACACAAGGGTCATTCAAAGGAAAATGCATGAAAAGCTTTATATCATTTCATTTGAACACTTTTCTGTGGAGTCTGGCCTCTCAAGAAATCCAACATTTGAAATACTTATACTTTTATTCAGTAAGTATGCATTTTGAGGATGCAAATTGATCATAAGTGATTGTAAAAGGTATCTATTTTAAATAAATGCAGTGTTCTTGTGAACCTTCTGTTCATCAACGAATCTTGAAAACAAATGATCACGATTTCCACAAAAATAAAAATTCCAACACTGATAATAATGGAAAAAGTTTGTTGAGCACCAAATATGCATATTATAATTATTTCTGAAAGATCACGTGTCTCCTGCTGATAATTCAGCTTTGCATTACAGGAATAAAACAATTACATTTTAAAATATATTAAAATAGAAACCAGTTATTTTAATTTGCAATAATAACTTACTCAATATTAAAGTTTCTTTGTCAAATAAATAAATGAAATAATTTAAAACATTTTAAAAAATCTTACCGACCCCACACTTTTTAATGATAGTGTATATTTGAAATAATGGCCTGGATGTTATAACCTGTTATTATTCCTAGTGGCTTAGTTGTGCTGAAGAAAGGATACATTAACATGACTTCATAATTTAGAGGAATTTATTAATTGTAATTTAATATCATGCTTATTTCTAAATGTTATTGATGTGTTTTTGTTTGTGTGTATATTTTGTAGTTAATTGGAATATTAGGCTTCAATTTTTTCCAACTGAGGAGAAACCATGAGCAAAAATCCAACTGTCTGTCAGTCAAGCTGGAGGCGTGTCTCCTAAGCCACACCTGCTTTCCAACAACCACGCCCCTCTCCCCTCCCCCTCGAAGGTCATTTACATATTACCGCACATGGATCAGAGAATTCCAGAGGTCATCACTTACACCAAAACCTGAGGGCCGTTCGCATATATGGACAGTATTAAAAGCAAATTTTTTACATTTTCTTTTCCGTCTCATTTTTTAAGCTGTTTTGGTATGCATTTTAAATGTATAGATATGTAAAGATAATCACCTTTCCCCAAGTCCTGTACTGTATTTTTATGTCTATTTATGTGTGTGCAATATATCAAATTTTGAAAGATAAGAATGTTAATATTGAGCTTGCTATTGTTCTGGTGATGCACATATGTCGTGATCGTTCAGATAAAAAATGATAAAATAAATATCTTAAAAAAAAATAAATAAATAAAAAATAAAAAAAACCTTTAAGAAACTTTTAAAAACAAATACTTTAAATTCTGTCTTATGGTAAAATTTATATATATATATATATATATGTATATATATATATATATATATATATTAGTAAATGCTGTCAAAAAGCTTTGTTTATATTCGCTAGCTTACAATTTTTGGCTGATTTACTTGATTTAAGAGAACTGCAGAATACTAATATGGACTCTATGTTTACCTTTATGTCATAGAATATATGAAAAAAAAAAACAGATATCAAAGAGAATGTAGCATATATGATACATCAAACATTGACAAGCATAGGGTAATGCATTTTTGAAAAACCATGCTGTTTTTTTGTTCCTTTTTTGCTCTTGTTTATGTGTAATTCATGGATTTAACCATTCATGGCTATTTTCCTTCAATATCACAAGGATCTGATATGGTAATGATGGTAATGATGACAGCGTTTATCATCATTATGACCCAACATATCTAGAAGTATCACGCTACCTTCAGACCTATGTAGCTTTTTTTTTTTTTTTTTCCTATATCGAGTGGCTGTAAAAATATTATTCTTTCACTTTATATCATGGCTGTATGAGAAAAGGAAATATAAGTAGCTTATGAGAAACTACACTTATTATTTTCACACATATTTGTGCATTTCATTTATCCTGACATTATTTTCGCCCATGGCAAGAAGAGCGAAAGTGAGCCGAGACTGATTTACAAGCATGCACACTGCCCTTAGTGGCGACTCAGTGTCTGTGCGCCACTCAATTGGAAGCTGATGTCATAGAAGGTGATGTCACAATGGATTGGTCTTCCTTGAGGAAAAACCTCACCACTACTGGACTATGCCAACACCATGCTTTCCGTTTTCTCCGTGTTCCCTTTTCTCTTCTTAAAGACATTTCCTCTGCTGATACGTACAGAACCTCGATGCCAATATGAGGATGTGAACTACATAGTTTGTTGCCATGGTGGCGCTAGCAAATCAACATATTTAATAAAAAATTCAATAAATGTGTGATATGTACTGTATGCATGATGTCATGTTTCAAATTTCTCTTTAAACCCAACCATAAAATAACGACCATAAAGTGACACTTACACACTTTTATTCTCGTTCAGCCATATACACACACTGCAGCCAAGGTATAGTGTTTAAATGTCTTTTTTAAAAGTAATATAGTAAACTAATACATGCCTTTAAGGATAGATATTTATGTACTATATATATGCATATTCTTATCTCCACAGACATAGAATGCGGTTTCAGTAAATCAAACGTGGGCCAGTCACAGTGAAAGTAGTAGCAGTGTTCAACTTTATGACATTGTTCAGTTTAGAGGATGACTTTTAATGCTGTTCCAGGGCCAGTTTCCCAAACCCAGATTATAATAAGGGGGGAAAAAAGCATACAGTAGCTGACCTAAGATCAGCAGGAAAAAAATCCTCTGCTAACACCGCTGTATTAATCTGCATTTAAAAAGGAAAAGTTATTTGAATTATTACAACTTCCCAACATTCTTTACTGAAGCCAACCTGCTATTTGAACCGTAAAGAGAATATTCCCACTTATGTTTCTTGACACACACAAAGTATCTAAATGAAATACATAAAAATAAAACACTCTTTAAAAATAAAAAAATACATCCGTTATCCTCACTTCCGGAACCAGTAACATCTTTTTAAAAGCGATCACCATCACAAATACCTCAGAGCAAGATTCCTCATCAGAGCAATATGTACAGAACAAAATCAATATAATCTGAAAATAAAAATCACATTTTTTACAAACACTCAAACACACATACTCAAAGAAAATTATAAATTCAGAAAGTTACAAATAGAATCATATGTATAACTTATGTATAACTGATCACTTGAATTTGATTCTACCTTCCTGAGTCCCTCTTTAAATGCTTGCTAAATTAACTTTAAACCATAAGCTGCATGTTAATTTGTTCTATTGCAACAAAAAGCTCTACTGAGATGTCATGATAACTATGATAATGATAGAACTGCTACAGATCACAGACACAAAGAGAGGGGTGAGAGGAAAGAGACAGTCGTCTAACCATAGAAAGAGTCTGTTATTAATAAGTGACTGCTGCTAGCTAAGCATGCCTGCTAATATCCTTACAGGTGGCTAATGTGATCTACTGTCATTTTAAAAATGCATATTATATATACTCTCCATGGACAGAATACACAGACACACAATAATCCCAACAGCTGATAAAGAAGGCAAGAAGTTTTCAGACATCTCAACCGTTGAGATCAAAAGAGCATGGCATTATGTGGCGATATAATGCAACGATATTCAAAAGTTGTGGTAGGCAGTGCAGTACAGGTTCTGTTAGTTCAAGCTTAAATGTTCTGAGTATGAACAACCAGGACTTTTTTTTCTGTTTTGATAAAAACTTTTTTTTTGGTTATTGTGATTTCTTTTGTTTGTGTTCATTATTTCATTTGTATTATAATTGAGGGATTAGGAAAGGAAAGGACACCAGTTGGTCACATTGAAAGACAAACAGATAAACACTTCTGGTAAACTGTGGAGAATAAGGAGAGAGAAAATATTGTCTGTTGACTTAAACTGGGTGGACATCCAGTTTGACTGGACAGGAAGACTGGAAGTGGCAGGAGTGAAGTGCACTCTGGGATTGCATGAGCATGGTGCATAGGAGTGGTTAGGAGGGTGGACAGACTCAAAGAGAGGAGCGATGCAGATAGGGAGAGGAAAATGAAGGGGAAACTATCACTCAAACTTCTCTTCAGCTTCCTCCTTCTATTCCTCTCAGTGGTTTTGGGCACAGTAGTGGTGAATGAGGTGATGGAGGTGATGCTGTAGGTTGTCATGGGGCTCAGACTGATCGTCAATCTGCTCCACGCACACCCGCTTCTGTCCCCCAGCATCCCTCTCTACTGACCTCCTGTGGGTTCTAGACTTCTGCATCCTCGTCCTGTGAGTGAGATGAAATAAAGAAAGAGGGCAGAAATCAATGCTTTTCTGTCCTTCCAAAAGATTTCAAGAGGGAAAAAAAAGCATGAAAATACCATAGTACTTTTTTAAGTGTAAATTCAGATTTCTTATAGGATAGAGGAAGAAAACATTTTATTAGACAAAAATAAAATGTAAAGACATGCTTTGTTAATAAATATACACACATCACTGCAAACATAGAAATTCTAAACTCCCTATAAAATCCCAAAACAAAATTTGGATCAGTTTTTTTTTAAAAAGAAATTAACTAATTAATAAAGAAATTACTTATAGCAAATAAAAGTAAAGATGCATTTTAATTAATAAATATTTACAGTAAAGCATTGTACATATTTTACACTGTATATATATATATATATATATATATATATATATATATATATATATATATATATATATATATATATATATATATATATATATTATTTCACAATATTAATGCTCTTTCTGTATATTTCATCAAATAAATGCATCCTTAGTGAGCATAAGAGACTTCATTTAAAACAAACTTTTTACTGACACCACACTTTTTGCCACTTGCCACCCATATACACACTGTCACACTAATATGCACACAAACGCCATGCCATGTCTCCCAAACCTCCTTATCACAGATCCATCAGGCTGCTGTATTTCCTGTTCTACCATTTGAGGGATCTGAACCTTCCTAAAACCTCCAAAGTAGCTTAGAGCCTGAGGGAATGAGGCACACACTATATTAACACTGAACCGTGATGAAAAAGAGTACCGATTTGGGTATGTTGGACCATACGGTAGAGGCTGCCTTAAATATTCATGGCTATGTTCAAAATAGAATAGCACTATTTTATCTGTAGTATTAATTCAGCATGTGAATGTTCTGCTTGCATGGAGTACTTGAATGATCAACATTTGCAAAGAATAATGTATGTATGTAATATAATGCAATGCACTTGACTGGATTATTATAGTCTCTTATGAATGATTAATATTAATATTTTGACAAAATCTTTATTTCTAAGATGATCATGAATGCTTTAATACTATATTATTTAACAGTTAGGCATGAATTCACAGTAAACATTGTAATCACATGCAATGTAGTGAAATCATGTTTAGTTTAGGCATCCAGTCATCATCCTAGAAATGTAAACAATTTGCACAAGTTGTCTTTTCTTCTGTCAGTCTGATTTTAAATTATATTATAATTGTCAGAACAGATGTGTGTAACATATCAAGGTGATAATCTGGCACAAACTATGATAGAACTTTTGGCTAGAATAAATACATATTATGGGCATAATGTTACAACAGAGGTAATCCTAGAATGTAAAATCTGTGATGTTGTAGAAATGTCGGAAATGGCTGCTGTGCTGGGCAGCTCACCTGGGTGAAGTCATCCCGGGCAGAGGGCAGGTCTGGGGTGAGGAAAGGATCTCCCTCGAGCTTTGCCAGCTGTTCTCCATGTGTTACTGTCGTCTGGACCACCTGTCTGACCTCTTGGCCTACAGCAGATTCCCCCTTTGAAGCTAACATGCCGTCTTTCTCATGGAAAGTCACCTGAAATAAAACAAAAGACGTTCAGCAAAACTTAGCCATACCTTTGGGTTAAGAGATTACATTAAATATAGATTAAGCTGATTTAGTTTCATTAATTTTATTACACAATTAATTAAGCAAAGCATTACACACCTCTGTCTGATGTCCTTCACTCTTCAGTACTGTCCTCTTTATTACTTTCGAGTATCCGTCCCCTGGTGCCACGCTGATCGGCTGCTGGGTGGAGCCCTCCACCCTCACCTGCTCAGTCTCCACCCCATCAGATGAGACACATCGTCGAATGACCTTCCTGGTCACCTGAGAATGTGAGAGAGTGAGGTAAACAAGTCTGATTGGATATGATGTATTTGTTGGTTGAATGGATGACAGGATGAATGGATGGAAGGATGGATGACTGGTAGTTGACATAATTGCGAAGTTACTTATAGGTGGTAAAAAGTCGACGATCAAAAAGTGCTTCCAAAAATGGATTGGATTAAAGGAAGGACGGACTACAAGATGGATAAATGGTAGATGGATGGATTAAAGGATGGATGAATGGATGTGCGAATACTGCAAATCTTAGATGTTTACCTTCTTCACAACCAAGTTTCCCTGTGCATCTGTGTACTTCTCTTCTGTTACAGACTCTGGAGGAACATCTGGAACATCATCACCCTGTAGAAGAAATCAGACACTTAATCAATACATGTCAATGGCTAAAGCAGTGTTTACCCTAACAGGAAACAGCTGCCCCAGCTTGGATAAAGGTTAGGGTTAGCATAAGAAGAAGAAAATATTGATCCTATATAAAAAGGTGTACACTTTGTGTAGAAGTTGTCCATTTTAGGGGTGATCAAGGGTCAATAACTCTAGAAATAAATGATATGGGATGTGTTCTTAGTTTAAAATGGACAACTTGTACAAACCATTGAGAAGCAGGGAGGTTTAGTCACAGCTGAAAATGCAGGATTTTAAAATCGAGTCAGTTTCTTAAAGAAAATCATAAAGTTGAATGAAAAACCATCACATAGCATTTTGGTAATAGGTTATTCAGTAAGCCCACGTCAAAGTTACATACACAAAATGTATGTTAAGAAACACCACAGTAGCTTTCACACTGAACCTCCAAAATGGAGCAAGCAATCTGCAGTCACAGATATACCTGAATAATTACTCTCCTTCGCACAACTCTGGTGGTCAGCACATCCTCATCGGAGCTATCTGACAGCACACCTAAAGCCTCATCAATCTCCTAACCACGCATTATGTATGAAAAATCATGCAATAATATACGTAAGACAGAAATATATAAAACGTAAAAAATAAATACATTTGATAAATGCAATGCCCACTCTGCTTAAATACCATTAAGACTAAACATTATTAGAATCAGACGATCAAATATCAATAAGACAAATGGCAAACAGAAGCGGCAATAAAAAATTGTTAACTTGACACAACATGCACCATTTTTTAAACATGTTTCTTGTATAAAACAATTGTGTGGTAAGGAATTTACTTCAAAACAAAAAGCAATCAGATGCTTAGTTGTTAGTATAAATATCTATAAAAATTAAAACAACTCTTAATTGATATATATTACGATATAGTTATTACTTACAAAATCCTGCATATTTAGTGTATGACCTTACAATGTCATAAATGTAGTACATGCATAAGCAATTTTGAACAAGCTAATAGCGATTTTGATGGTGTTAAGGCATGAATGTGACATGATTATTTATTTATTTTTTTGACTAAGCAAAGGTTTTCAGGTTTTAAAATCCACCTAATTAGTGAAAATGTTCATTCAAAGAAACCAAACACCATCCATTCAGCGGGAAATAGATTAGGGTAGCTCAGAGAAGAATGGATGGAGAGGGGAGGTCATGCTGAGGATGCTTACCCTCCTCAGATCATCATCATCATTATACTCAGCCTCTCCTCGAGGAGGAAGCTCCTGAGGAGTTCGTGTAGAAGATTCCAGACTTTTCTGCTGACATGGAAAGTAAACATCTTTCTCCTCTTCATCATCATTGGGTTCGTGGATGATGGGAGAATCCTCAAATTCTTCACTGTCTGATGACCTGATTGACCAACTAGGGTTCTCATTGGATGGCATATATCCTGAGGGACTTCTGACATTTGGTTGTTGTTGTAATTCATGAACAGTCAACCTTAAGACTTCATCACTCAGCGCCGTTGTGCTTTTCCGAGGTTCTTCTTCTGCTTCAGAATTGTCTGAAATGGTCTGCTTGCAGTCGAAAAAAGCCTCAAGGTCAGAGTCATCATGTTGCTGATCAACGCTTAGTAAATCTTTGTGTTTTGGTTTTTCAACTTTGCCAGGTTTTGGCAAATCAGGGATTTCTATTTCAACATTTTCACTAGATTTGGGAGACTCAGTTGACGTTTCTTCAACTGATGATTGTAGTTCTCCTGTGAATGAGTCTTGGGATACATCAAGAATGAGCTCGGAGCTGAGAGTTTCATCAGATAATGGCTGTTCTGGTTGAACTGCTTTCTTAAGTTCCGCAAGCACTGAATTCATGCTGATTATCAAGGGTTCTGAAGAGTCAGAAAGACAACAGGCAGAGTGCTTTTCCTCTGATTTTTGGGATGTTGCACTGGACATAACTGAGTCTGACAGTAGTCGTTTGGAATCTTTGGTAGTTAAGGCCTTGTCCCTGCCATCTTGAGAGAGAGGCAGAGCTAGTCCTGCCTCCTGGGAAACAGGTTCCTTAAGCGCTGGATTCATGTTCATAGCGAGCATCAAGGGTTCAGAGGACTCTGAGAGACACCGGTTAATATGCTTTTCTTCTGACTGTTCGGCTGCACTACAAATTATTGACTCAGACAGAAGTCGTCTTAAACCTTTGGATACCACAGCCTCCTTTGAAATAGTCGCTGACCCAAGTTCAGAAGACTTCTCCCTGAAGTCAAAATACTGAGAAGTTATAACTGTTTCTGGTGTTTGTGGACTAAGGTCAGAGTTACAGAAAGGTGAATATTCACTCAGCTGTTCAGTTTCGCTTTGAATCCACATATTTGGGTCAGTCTCAGATTGGGAGAACAGTTCTTTCTTAAAGCCATGACTGTAATCTATGAGATGTTCAGTGGTTAAATTCAATTGTGTGCATACTTTTCCCTTCTCAGGACAATATTCATCTTCCTCATCTTCACAATAGACCTCTAATGTTTCTGGCTTTTGCTCTGGAGACTCTAATAGTTGCGGATGTGGTTCATGTTCATGGGAATCAATTTGTTGGTCTATCCTATGATCAACTTCAGGCTCTGAAGGTTGCTGTGGGGTGGTTTTGTTATTACATTGTTCTTGGTTTAAAACTGTAATCTCATGATGGGTAGATGATTGCAGTGAGGCAGAGTCAATTGTAGGAGAGGATTCAATGCTTTGCAATGATGGCACTTGATCCAAATCATCAAGCATTTCTGGGATAAGAAAGACCTGATCTGATTCCGGAGAGCCCTTAATGAGGTCTGGAGTCACTCTTGAAACACCTGGATTCACCTCAACACTGTGTGAGTCGGCTTCATCAGCCTCCCTTACAAGAGAATCAGGGGAAAATGAAGGACTAATATTTTGTCCGATTATTTGATCGCTCAGAGGAACTAATATATCAACTATGCTTTCATGACATGGAGACGACTTCATAGTGTCTGAAGTTTCATCAGATTCAACGAGATGTGCCTCTAATGATTTTTCATTGCTTTCTAAATCACTTTTTTCGTATACAGGTGAGACTTGATCAAGACACACAGAACTTTCATCTTGATACTTTTCTTCTTGGAGTTGAGTTTCTTCTTGACTCACTGGTGAAGCGTTTTGAAGTAGGTCAGGTACTTTGTGTTCAGGTTCAACTGTTGACAAAACAACTGAATTTTCACCTGAAGAAGATCTCGCAATAGACACCTGACCGAAATCAAAGATATTCTGAGATGCCTTTGTTGATTGTTGGTGGAATTCTGACTGAGTCTTCACACTGATTGGTGATGAAGAGAGACAAACATTTTCATTGTCTGAAACGTCACACTGAACTTGATTATCCTCCTCAGATTCTGCAGAAACCTATGGGATAAATTATATGAGGTATGGAAAAGTGTGACAAGGGCAAAGAGATGATATTCAAGGGATACTTACAACCAGTGAGAGACAACCCCAAAGAGCACATGCGATGATCATGGGTACAGTCTTAACTGGGCTTGAGACATTTGGGACATGACCCTCTGATTAAGTTTTAAATGCACAATGCTATGAACTTACTTCTTCATCTGCGGCTTCCTTTGTGGATTCTTTTTTGACCTCTTGAAGCAGCCATGGATTGGTGAAGCTGTCCCTAGGAGACATTGAGAGTGGAAAGTGAATTGCCAGGTTGTGTACTACCAGAAGACTGATTAACTGAATGCTTCTGATTATGTAAACGTTACTTTAAATGTCATTCCAAGTATGTCAATCTATGTATCACTCACTGATTGATCTCCAATTCTTCAATCATATCCCCATGAATGCTCTCTGAATGGACGTGTCCCATTGTTTCAGCCCATGAGGGAATGTCAAGGAGAGAGGCCACAGATAAGTCTTCTTCTGACACAGCTGGAGGATACCTGTGTGAAGTCTCCATTCTCTGCACCACACGAACACTGTCACCATCCTCTTGGACTGAGGAGAGAGCTGCAAAAGACAAAAACATTCACTCTGATGGTGTAAAGACTTTGACCCCATGGCTTGTTTTTAGGATTTATATCTTGTGTTTTAGATCTATATGCCAAACAAGAACGTGCTTAAAGGGGGGGGGGGGGGGGGGGTGAAATGCTCGTTTTCACTCAATATCCTGTTAATCTTGAGTACCTATAGAGTAGTACTGCATCCTTCATAACTCCAAAAAGTCTTTAGTTTTATTATATTCATAAGAGAAAGATAGTCTGTACCGATTTTTCCCGGAAAAACACGAGCGGCTGGAGGCGTGACGTGTGGGCGGAGCTAAAGAATCACGAGCGCCAGTAGGCTTTTGCGTTGAGAGCGTTTGGAAGTTGTGACATTACCGTGAGGGAAAAACTAACATCCAAAACAAACCATGGCATACAGTCAGATTCAGCCGTTTATTTATGATCCAGAATCAGATCAGGCTGAAACTGAACGAAAGCAGCAGCAGCAACGACTTGCTCCGAGCAGGGCTCGAACCCGGGTCTCCGGCATGGGAGGGGATGCACTAACAAGGAGGCAGAGATATTTGAAGCAGTTTTACTCACCGCCTGCGGTTCCAACACACATCGTGACTCTTTTTTTGTTGGGATTGCATCATTTTTAAGAAATAAACGATATGCAAATCTGTCGTCAAACTGGGCCTTGTTTGTAAAACAAGCATCTTCGAAATGCAGGGAACAAACAAAAACACTTGCACAACTCCGTTGATGCTCTGTAAAAATAAACTCCATCCACTGGTCCCTTAATGCTGTTTTTTTTTTTGGTGATCTGTGCAGGGTTGTCTTGCCCTGGCAACCAAAAACACACTTCTTTTGTGACTTTTCGCGACGCTCTCGCTCTGATCAGTGAATCGCTCTGATCAGTGAAATGTCTGTGCTCAGCCTCGCTGTATGGGAGCGCGCGCTCTTCCGGCAGAAGTGCCTTAGGACCCATATAAGGAAATTCCGCTCCATCTAACGTCACACAGAGCCATACTCGAAAAAAACTTTCAGAAACTTGTGACAAACCGGAAGGAGTATTTTGGGAACAAAAATACTCCTTCAAACGTACAACTTAATTTTTGAAACTTTGTCCATGTTTAGCTTGGGAATCCAACTCTTTAACAGTGTAAAAAACTCAGTATGCATGAAATAGCATTTCACCCCCCCCCCCCCCCCCCCCTTTAATTCATTGCCCTACCTTCACTGTGGTCCAGGGTCCTTTCAATCTCTGCATATGTTCTTGAGGTTTGCTCGTGGATTGACCTGTGCATTTGAATCTCGATAAGATGGACAATGTCCATGCGATTTATTTTAGTGAGTCTTTTAATCAACGTATCTTCTGTGGAATGTAAAACATAATCAGAATCTATTATTTAAAATGTACTTCTCATTTGAATTCTTTTACACATTCTAATATTTCAACTGGACTGTAATAGAAGTAAATGAGAACAGGACTTACCAGTTGCATGCTTTCCTTCTCTCTCTATCCAGAGCTGTAAAAGAGCATGACTCTGCTCTTGTAGTGAATTCGGTTTTTCAGTGCGCACTCGCTGAATCTCATCTTCATTAAACTCCAACTCTTTGGCCAGCTCTAAAATAGATTAGTATATATAGTATGTTGTAAAAAAAGATACATATAGACTTGCATTTATCCACAAGGATGCTAGAGTTGCCTGATCTGTTGCTACAGTGTTGCTATGGTATTCTGGGTGGCTTTTAGTATGCTGTTATGAGGTTACTAGGATGCTCTGAGGGGTTCCTAGGGTATTAACCACCTCAAACCCTTTTTTTATACTCACCTGCCCAGCTAAAACCTAGAAGGTCAGCAATGATGGCCAAAGTCTCTTCTTTCCTATCTGCATCATCATGCCAATCCACTGTAAACATCAGTCAAAGTATTTGTCATTAATACTTAATTAAATGCATTCAAAAACACACACCAAAAAAAAAAAAATTATCTGCTATATAACCTACTTGGATTATTGAACTATTTCTGACTCTGTATTATGGGATGTGAACTAAAGACATTTGAGATATTATGCAAATATGTGAGTGGAGTTTAAGTCTTTATCTCTTGTAAATCGCTTAAAAATTCATTTAAACTTCTAAAGGTGGCAACAAAAATGCTAACTGAAGCTAGGTTGTTGTAGTTTTACATAGAAAAGAATAATAGAATGAATGTATGGACTACACAGTGACTGACGATCTGTTAAAATAATATATGCCTTGTGTAAAACTTTTTACACAAAAATAACAGTTGTCATGGTTGTTTTATTATTTCTAATTTTCAAAACATGCAGTTATGGTCATGCATTGCACAGGAAAATTTATTATTGGCAAATAAATGTAATCAATCTTGAGATTTCAGTTTGTGTATACACTGATATGCAAATGAATAAAACATGATATAAAAAGACACCAAACATGACACATAAACACACATAAATACACACAAGAAAACACTGAGATGAGACAAATTACAGCACAAAACACCAGACAACACAGAAAAAAAAAAAGCAAAGAGACATGGATCAAATTTTGGAGTAAGTAATACGGGGGGCAAGTGCCAAGTAGAGGTACCTTTACTTTGGTCTGGGGTAGTGCTGTCTGAGATTCTCTGCATCTGTGTCTCCACACAATCTTCCCAGTTGGGCCTTGACTCAAAGACATCATCGCCAATGGACGGTGGTCGAATTGATTTCAAACTACTTTCTCTTCCTAACTCAATAGAAGTTTTCTCTCCTTTGGTTTCATCACACACTATGCTCCCTGAAGGGTCCAAATCCTGAGAGAATTTGGCAAGAAGTTCAGGTTGACTGGAAACAGCATCCTGTTTAGGAGACTGTGTGGGCAAAACAGTCTTCTGGGAGGATGAAGTCTTCGGTTTGGTGTAGCTGCTGTTTATATTAGTGAGACCTTCCACAACGGACATGGAGCATTCTGAAACACCAGTATCTGCTTCAGATTTAGGTCTTTGATTCTGCTCAATGGAGTCCCCTTTTCCTAAAATTTGGTCAAAACTGGCTGCTTTCACAGCTATTTTTGGTTTATATGTTGTTCCTTCTACTTCAGCAACAATGTCCTTGGATGGAGTGTACACTGAAGGTGATGTAGTACAGATTGATGCACTAGGGTAAATTGTAGATACATGGGTGGATATGGGCATTTCAACAACAGAATGCTGTTCATCTTCCACTGAAGAGTCAGAGGATTCTGGGTCTTGCTCAGAATAAACTGTTCGTGTTACTGTATAAGTGGCAGTGTCCACATTTGATATCAGTGTGTCTTCATGGATACCATTATCCTCTGTGTGGCTCTTTGGTTCACTTAGGATATGATAATCATACCATTCTGGATGTTCTGGTTGAACACTTTTAGTTCCAGTTATACTAAAGTCATCAAACTTTGCATCAGGTTCCTCAGTAATTCTGTCTTGATGCACTAAACCATCTGCAGGCAACCCAGATGAAGCTATTGCAACAAACTCACCAGCACTGAAATTGACCTGTTCAAATTCTTCACTTGGATCTTCATTTATTGGAAAAAAGACTAACCTTTCTTCTTCCTCCTCTATGCTCCTTTTGGTCATGTCAATAGCGCCACCTCTGGTCATCTCAAATAATTTTCCCTCTTGGAAGAGGAAAGGATTTGGTGTCCCCTCTTCAGTAGGGGTGCGTCCTGGAGTTGTGTCCGGTGTGGTTCCATGGGAATGTCTGTCTATACACAAAGCAAGTATTTTCTGTTCCTCAGCTTCAATTTTTGCATCGAATGCCTCATCATCTTCCACTTCAGCACTCCAGGGAACCAGGTCTCTTGGAATAGATACTGGGATTTCTTCAGCCTTCTCTTCATTGTCCTCTTCATGAATACATGAATCTGGCTGGGATTCATCCTGCACTTGCTTTGTAGCAGCAGTTGCACCTACGTTATCAATGGGAGAAACTGGTTCAAGTACTTTTTCAGAAGTTGCGCTCTCACCATTAGACTTTGAATCAACATCACCAGCCATCTCAGTGCCCATTTTGCTCTTTGCTGTTGTTATAATGAGATCCTCCTCAGCTGTAGTCTCACCAATCACTATACCATGGTACTCCGAAGGTAACTTGTCTTCCTCGTCCTCTTGATGTGTTTGCATAGATGGTATGTCTATGCATGTCTGTAAATCATCTATCTTTAAATAGGAATGTTCCTCCGCACCTTTGTCCATTGACTCTAAATCCTCAGTGGTTTCTCCTGAGAGTTTGTGAGTTGATTCATCCAACTCAGGGCTGTCATAATCATCTTCTGACAATGAAGAATGTAACGGTAATATTGGGCCAGGTTCAGTAAGGTTCTCCAAGTACTGCTCTTCTGATTCTTTGGTTAACATTGTGTTAAAGTCTAGTGGACTTTTATGTGGTGACAGCACTTCTTCATCTTTTGGTTGGTTATAACCACAATCAAAATCAAATTTGACCTTTTTAACCTTTGCATCCTTTTCCATTTCATCAAATGTTTTGATCTTTGCAGCCATCTTAAACATCTCTTCTTCTGGAGTGAATTGCTTTTGTAAAGTGTCAAAGTCATGAAGATAGTCACTCTCAAGCACCTTTTCTTTTTGCTCGAGGGTCATGGAAAGGCACTGCATATCTGAATTCTCGTGTAAACCTTGGGATGACTCACTTTCTAAATTTTGTTTAGAAACAATTTCTTTTTCTACATTTTCCCTGGAGTCAGAAATGAAAGTCTGACTTGTTGAGAAGACCCTTTCAGTATAACTCAGTTGACCAGATTCTTGCCCAGTGGGACTTCCCTCTAAAGAGTCTTGACATGGGGAGTCCTTGGTTGGGCTTGGCTCAATAGAATCTGGGGTTTTTTGGGATGATCCATCTTCTCTGATGGGAGTAGTCTCAAGCGAGTCTGTTCTACAAACAGTTTTAGAGTCATTTATGGTTGCAAGCTGCAGAGAATCTAAGCTAAAAGGTCTCTCTAGTGCATCTTGAATGTGATGACTATGTTGTGGTATTTTCTCAGACTCAGTAATTACATCTGATTCTTTTGACTGTATACTATCTTTACAGCTTAAATCACTTCCAATCATAAAATTTGCTGATGTTTCACTCTCCCATTTTAAAACTTGATCCTGAATTATTGTCTTTGAAAAAGCAGAGGATGGTGACTCAGTTTTGGTGGATGGAGAAGGTGTATCCATCTTAGAATCATCATTGGATGGTGACTCAATCTTGGTGAATAGGGAAGGTGATTCAATCATAGTATCATAAGTTGATTCAGTCTTCCTTTTTATCGAGGTTACTAAACATGATCCACTCTCTGCTCTTTCATGTGGTTTCACCAAACTTGACTGGTGAGTTGTCTCCTTATCCCCTGGATATCTGTCTTCTGTTTCTTTACTAGTTGAACTGAAAGATAAAACAAGGATTTCAGGACTATTTTGAGGGGTTTCAGCAAGTCCTTCAACTCTCTCACCATCACCTGTGCTAGAGTGAGGAGTCCTTGTCCTTATACTATTGCCAGGAGAGTATGCCAAGGCCTCATATTTGTCACTATCAGGACTTTCTTCCAATGCTTCCAATGCTCTATCACGCATTTCACTTTGACATAAGGGCTCACCTTGCTCCATTGCAGTAGCAAATGTGGTGATTATTTTAGATTTACTTGGATCCACAGCTGCCTGGTGTATCTGCTCCTCATCTTCTAAAGAAACGCCATCACTACACATTAAAGAATGTTTACTTGCTTCACCTGAAGTTTGCCTAAAGATCAGATATTTAGGATTGTCCTCAAGTTCTGCCTTAATATCTGCACTGAAGTCCTCTGATATTTTCCTGTCTGGGCTTATCTGAGGCTCCACAGACAATCTCCTGTTCTGACGGATGTTATATTCATTATGCCTTCTCTCAGGCATCAACTCCAGGTCTTCATTAACTAACAGTTCAGAATCAATCTGAGTTCCAGGATCTTGTTCCTGAGTTTCAAATTGTCCTGGTTCCTGAGATGGTTTTCCATTTTGGTCATTTGCTGTTTGTTTAGAGAACAGGTTTTCTGGAGAGCTTTCCTCTTCAAAGTTAAATATAATGTTGGAAGTTACAGCTTGATCACCTTCATTTTGAATGGTCGTCAGTGGTTTTTCATGTAGTGTTTCACCATCATCAATCATTGGTTTATGCTGAATTGTGTTTAGGTCAATACATGATGATTCTTGAAGGATCTTGTTTTCTACTATTATTTTTTCTTGTAAACGTAGGGTTGATTCTGCATTTTGGTTATTGTATGTTGGAGGAATCTGCATCACATCAGAACTTGATGCTTCAGAGGTTACAGTTGTAACTGCTCTTTGTTGTAAATGTTGGGATGATCCTGTCATTTGACTATCATATGTTTGGGGAATCTGCATCACATTAGGACTTGGCATTTCAGTTGTTTCTGTCATTTGGTTATCATATACTTGGGGAACCTGTAACACAACAGGCGTAATTGCTTTATGTTCAAAAAGTCCAGACTTGCTTTTCGATGGATCCTGGCCAGTCTGAAATGCCTTCATCAACTCTCTTACAGACATAGTTTCCTCTATCCTTTCCGTCTGCGACTTTGGGGATCTGGGGGATTTTGGAGGAAGCTTGGGTGATTTGTCTGTCTCTGTGACATATGACTTACTATGGGAAGTTCTCGCTTTTTGGGATTTCCACTTTTGACTGTCCACCTCATTCTCTTCTTCAACCTTCTTCTGCAGTGCCTTAACCTTGTCCTTAATGGATCCAATCGGAGTTTCTACAATTCTAGGAGATGCAGGAATAGATCCAAAGACAGGTTCAGATCCACCGATAACTGCATCTTCATCAAGAGACTCCTCAGACTGACTCCTACTCATCCTTTCCAAGTCATCTTCTGAACTGCCACTTGCAAACTCCCCCTCTTTACGCTTTTTCCTTGCTGGCTTTTTAATTTCTGTTGGACGGGGCTTACCACGTGTCACAACAACCTCTTTAAATCTTTCTTGAACACTATACATGTCTTGTGATTCACTAAATGGTACAGGTGTTTCCTGCAGACACTGTTCTAAGTCACTGCTGAGGTACGAAATCATACCTGAAATATCCCTCTTAGGTGAAGAACTGGATATAGTGTCTCGTAGGATTCGAACTTCCTGAATACCTGCTTCTTGGACCTCAGTGATATTTTTGCTTTGGGTTTCCTCAACATCTGTCTCACTGAGAAGTACCCAATCCTCATCATCAATGGTTACAGATCTCCCAACAGCACCTTCCCTCTTTGTATAATCCTTTGTATCATCACGGAGGATCTCTTCCATCTTCTCTAAGTCCTCTTTCACTTTTTCAACGATTTCAAATGGCTCATCCACTTCCTCATCTGCAGCCTTGTCAGATCCCTCTCTGACATCCAAGGAGCAGGATTTGTCAGATTTTTCAGAGGCCAGAAGGACCGACACCTTAATCAGGTCTTGCTTCATATCAGACACCTCTGAAAGCAGATCTGGACTTGCAAGTGTGGCAGGATCATGTATGATTTGCAGCGTGGAAAGCTCTGTTGACTCAGATCCATCATAATCTTCCATTTTAACAGCACAAAGAGTTTATAAAGAACAAAGGGGAAAATGAAGAGGACAAAAGACATTGGAGAGCTAGTCAGGGCAGGAGCAATAAAAACTGTCTTCATTTCAGAAGATGATGAAACTACTTGACAGAATGAAGAACATTACTAGATTTATCTAGATTTGGATCCGAAGGATTTGGGAAGGCATGGGAGCAGTTAAGCAAAGCAATTACATAGTGAGGGCAGGAAATAACTTGCTTAAACATGTTATACTGATTCAAGTATCCATTCATACACTTACACAAGAGGGAAAGTATAAAGAAAAAACAAAGGATAAGAATAAGTAATACAGAAACCTGTACACAAAGGACAAATGAGGAACGTAATCATAACACAGAGTGGAGCTGTACCAATGAGGCATCTCAAGATTGTTCTCGACATGAAGAGCTTATGTCAACACAAACACAGACAGCATTTTAAAACAATGTGCCTTAAAACAGTACTGAAACACAATCAGAGGCTTTTCCCATAAAACACTTTCAAAATCATTAAATGCTATGGCTTTTTTAGTTATGCGCAACTTTAAGTCAATCATGGAGTTGTTTAACATATGGAAAATTGTTATAAGACTGGGGTAAATGATAAGTAAACTTAAGAAAAAGAAGAAATAGATTGTGAGTGATAGGGATAAAAGTGTCACAAAAAATTATGCTTATTTTCAAAAAAGATATCCTCGCATTCAAGCAGACACTCTCAAACATACATATACGATAATATAATATAATATGTGTAAGTCAAGTTATTTCCATGCAAAGGAAATGATCCATGCAAAGGTGACACTTGTGGCAAACAAATTTAGTGGTTTCAATACAGTCCGAATATAATGTGGTCAGTATGATTTTGTTTTTAGGAAGAATGGTTTGCTTTCCAGTATCTCTTCTGGCATGTGCTGTAGCATTTCTTTTTTTTCTTTTTTTTTTTGTAAACTTATTAAACATTTTAGAAACCATCATGCCAGAAACAAGATACCATTGTGGATAATAGTAATGAATGTAATGTTTTATGAGAAGAGCAGACCATAAAAAAAAAAAAAAAAAAAAAGAAGGTATGTTTATCGGCCATAGCACAGCAATCAGGGATCCACATATACGATTTCTGTTCAAGTCACTTATAAATATGTTTTTTTTTTATAATACTCTTCAATATACTTATTCAAAAACAATATACTAATACATTACTAACCTAGAGTTTCAAGGTTAAAAAGAATGTGAGATAAAGCAGTACATATATTTATTTGTAATCAGTTTAATTAAATTCCTTACATTTCCCATGCGTCTTCTCACTCTATGAAGAAAATAGATTGAAACAGAGAAAATTAATACAACGGAAATTACAAAAATATATTTTTTGCAAAAAAAATTTAATTAAAAAAAAAACATATAAAAAAATATTTACCTCCTCATCTGCATCTTGATCAGAATCAGATTCCTTAAAAAGTAAAAGAAGAGTATAAAAATAAATAATAATAATCAACTGCCAGATTGAATTTTCCTAAACGAAATATATTTCTAATAAAAGGTACTGGCTTTTTGTTTTGTCTATGTATGAATACATTATGTGTTTGTAAGGCAATATAGTGTTTCACTTACCTTTGAGTAGACAGGTAGGCAGATGTTCAGACTGCATATTGCACTTTGGTTTAGACTGCGATATGTTTTTGGCTCTTTTGTGAAAGACAACCTGCCACATGGTTCTTGAGTGCTGTCACGAATCTGTTGAAACAACCAGTGTGTTACTAAGTCTAAGTGAGACTTGCACAATACTGTGGCATCACAATAATCACGGTAAACTAGAAGGGAACATTGTGGAGGTCTGTCACAGATTTGTTAACATTTCTATAACTCAGTGCCTTTTTGTGCTACATGCCTCAAACTTTGATATAATAGCTAAAAAGTAACAGATAATAACTTACTTTGATGAAGAGAGAAAGACGATTTTCCTTAAAGGCGTAGAAACTGAACACATGGTGCTGTCCACTTTTGGTCAGTGGGACCAAATTTCCAAAGCAGTCAGCAAAGATTGGTTTTCCCTCTAGTACCTATAGAGATAAACGTACCACCATGTAGAAAAGGTTCTTCTCAATTGCATTAGCAACAGTAGCTAAACCACACTTACCTCAACGTCTCGACTTCGTGCCACCTCAGTGAAGTTCTCCTGCTGCTCCAGAGTTTTGTCCATCTTATCATCCGTCATACAGAAGCAGCGCAGTCGTGCTTCAATAGGGTCCAACGTCTTGGCAAAGATGACAAACTTGGCCATATAGGGAACACAGATGATCTCACGATACAGCTGACTGGAGAAGTTCACAGACTCCTGGATCTGACGGCAATCTATAAGCCAGAACCTGGGAGGAAAAAACATTTATTTAATGATTCGTCAAGAGAAAGCAGTCAACACACATTCGTCACTGCAGCTGAACTCACCTTGCTGAGACATTAGTGGTAAATGAAACACACTGGTTGATGAATGTTAGTGGTGTGGATCCAGTTATGTCCTCCCACTGTGCTGGGGTCGTCCCACCTAGAAAAAGAAAATTATTAGAACAATTTACACCTTCTTATAAAGGCACTTACTTAAACAGGATTTTTTTTTTTACTCTTTATTTTCGTATACCAGTAATACTACACAGCAATCGTAGAGTGGGTGTACTGGTGGTCCCGTCACTGGTTGGGCTTTTAGGGACAGGAATAGTCATGGTAATGGGCTTGTGAAACTTGCGTCTTCTAGGCTCCAAAGTAACAATTGGGCTGAATGTAGCCTTATTCCAAAGGATCTTCCTCACCAGATCCTCACTGATGGGCTGTGCCTAATAAAGGATGAGATTGAGATGTAAGTGGCAGAATGGACATCTCATTTTCCTTTTCAGCTTCATTTCCCCTAACCAATTTAAGAGTAATATATTGCTATTTCAATATTTTAGTGAAGAGCATAACTAGAAATGTTTTATGAACTTTTTCCCTTAAATCACACTTTTAGCATTTCTTGCTATTTTCAATATGTATGGGAACCATGACACTTTAAAATAACAATGCATTTGTATAATACATTTGTTGTATTTACATAAAGAAAATTACTGCGGCATTCATATAGGGTATAGGTCAATCAAATGAGCTTTAATGACACAAAGCAGATGCTAAAAGTTGTTTGTACTATTGATCTAGATTAATAAATAATAATTGTCCAGTGTGGAAATTGTCTAGAACAAGTCAAAAACAAAATAAGAAACCGCTTCCTTATACATTATAAGGTCAATGATCAAGCTTGAATGGCTTAGTTGGTTACCTGTAGCCCAACGCGTATCCGTTTAGTCAATGCTCCCTCTGGGAACACAGCCTGGACCTGTGGAACAAGTGAGCTGCTTAACACCCCGCCCTCTGGACCGATCAGGTGACTGTTCTGCTTAATGCGAGACACCACTGCAAAGTATTGTGGGAAATCCCGTGTGATGATGCGGCAGATTCGTTTTTTCTCCAGCTCCTCAGGAGAGTCCAGTTCTGGTGTGAAAATAACAGCAAATTCAATGTGGTTAACGCACACGTGCCTCTTTGTGTATTTGGGACACACTCACCCTCATCCATGCCATTGAGTATCTGATTCAGCTCCTCTTCTGTGTGCTCACAGTGATGTTCTCTCCAGCTCTCTCCTGTCTCACTGCGCAGAATCACTAACTCTCTCTCTGTCCCACGCAATGCAGCAAAGTGAGGGATCTCCACTATCACAGACCTGAAAAAAGGCATGTTATTTCAGCTATATGCACCACTTTAGATTTGTCAAAGTAAGGGTTGTTTGGAAACGGATATTGCATCTGTGGGTGACATAAAAATAGATAAATGTAGCATGCAGCAAGGTAGAAAAAGAGAGAAAACTAAACTACGGATAATGCAAAACACAGCATACACAGAGCACACAACCAGTACAAAAGAAAGTGACCAATTTAAAATCAAACGCTATCCAAAAGTCAACAAGGGAGGAAAAGGTAAATTTATGGAACACCTCAATAAATCAATAAATTATAAAAAAGGACAAAGTAAAAAGGATATGATATCTTACTGATATAACACAGATGGAGGTCTATTTAAAAAAGAATTAGGGGGACATGTGACCGGTATCCAGTGGATATTTGGCATTAGGATCTCTCCTACCCGAGGAATTTGGTGCCGGGTGGACCCAGCTGCAGAATTCTGCTGACAAGACTTTCACCCTCATTAAGAGGTGGAGGGGCTGTTGGGAGGTGGAGTTTACTGTTCCGATCGCAGCCATTAAAAAAAAAGATGTAAAAACAAGGCACACTGTGAACCTGATTTACTGAACTCAGATTTAGTGAGAGAGGAATATTGTTGCCATTCCTAAAAGCTTGAGATGACGAGTGTCCTAACCAGGTGAAACAAACACTAAAAGCTCTTCCACAATTTTTTGTCCTAACCAGTTGCGAAATTTGGTTGATTGGTGGTTTGTTTTTTGAAGCGTCATGCCCAGCAGCGTTGTTATGGCTCTTAATTTTTATTTTTACATGTAAAAAGCACATAGGAAAATTATTAAAACTTAAATTAAAATCTATCCACTGAATCTCATTGGTCCAAAATTCACAAATTAAACATCAAACATCATTTTATTGGCTGAGACTACATTACATGAGATTAAATGGATAGTTGTTTCATCATAGACAAACAAATGGATTGTCGCTGGAAGCTTGTAACATCGCTCCTGGTTAGGACACATCAAACAGGTTGACATACTGCGCTGCTTTGTCAGTCAAGACGAGACAAAATAGAGAACATATAACTGAACCATACACAAAGGTAAACAAAAATGTTTATGGTGATACATTATCATTTTTCTATTTTAAACCCCCCTTACCCGAGAAACTGGGCTCCGGTGGGTCCAATTTCAATGAGCTTGCCTGCGAGCCCTTCTCCCTCCACCATAGGGGGCATAGAGGCAAGTCTGTGCCTCTTCACCAGACGACATGTGACCCGTGTAGGTGCTGAGCACTTTCTAGGTGGCACAATAATGCGTAGTCCATTGTGACGGCAGCCACGCATGGCACCGCCACGGGCATCTACCATGAAACTGACCAGGAAGCTGTTAAAAGAAAACCAAGTGGCAGTGAAACACACAACACAATGCTTAAAAGCTTAATTTAAAAAAAAAAAAAAAAAAAACACTGAAATTAAATACTGTAATAAATACATAAAGAGCATTAATTCTTGTTTCTAAACTTAGAGAAGCCACCTCGGCCAAACAATATTAATTTGCCATCTCTTTTCCTGAGATTATTTCATAGGCTCTGTTTGTAAACAATTAATAATTCTCCTTGGTGCCATTTGAAATTACACACCTCACCCGGAATATTCCAGGTTCCAGTAGTTTTCTTCTGTAATCGAAGCATTAATCGCTGTTAAAACCTGAACCTTTATTTTTTTTTATCTGATTGTGTCACCTATGTGTGTTGTACTATTTCAGACTCACTGACACACACCATCAATCCAAAGTTTGTGGTCAGTACGATTTTTTACAAATATTTAACAAATACAATAAGACAGTAATATTGTGAAATATTTTTACAATATAAAATAACTTTTCTATTTGAATAAACCTCTGCTGCTGATTTACTATTATTATCAATGTTGAAAATAACTGTTCTGCTCAATATTTCTGTGGAAACCATGAAACATTGATTTAAAGGATTAATTTAATTTTAATTTGTTGTTACATTATAAATTGTGTCTGATCAGTTTCATGCATTTTTGCTGAATAAAAAAAAAATATATATAAATAAAAAATAATAATAATAATAATTACTGACTCCAAACTTTTGAATAGTGTACAATAATGTCATTTTAAGTGTTGCTTTATGTCTTGTAATGTTTGTGAAGTTCTTGGAGAAAGTCTCCAGATAATCTCTGGAGAAATTAGATGATGAAGAATGATAACTGTTGAACATGCTTATGAGATAAATTAAATAAATACTGTAGGAGTTGAGAAACACAATGTGTCCAGTTTCATACCACCCATGAGAGAGATGCTGAATAATACTAAATATTATTCATGGGGTTCTTTATGAATACTGAGACATGACTCATTGTGTTCATCAAAACATGCTTATTAAAATTTTAGTAGGCACAAAAAGTCTCATTTGAAAAGCTCAAAGCAGTCAGATGTTATAAATACATGCATTATTATAATAAATGTAGATGAAGAGAGGAATTAAAAGGGCAGAAGGAAGAGAAGTGGAGGATCACCTGCTGTTGTCATTGTCAAGGCATGGGGTAGATCGGCTAAAAGCAGAACAAAAAACACAATCACGAACAGCAGAGAGAGAGGCCGAGTGAGATGGGAGATGACGTGAGTGTAAGAAAGAAAGAAAGAAAGAAACTGAGCTGCTATCATTCATGTTTAACAATAGAGGCATTTGATGCAATGCCAGTTTTGACAAAGCATAAACACCTTAATATGTAATAGCATGTATGATTTGGGGAGGCATGTGTGTGTTCACTTCTGTTTGAGTGTGTGTGTGTGTGTGTGTGTGTGTGTGTGTGTGTGTGTGTGTGTGTGTTTGTGAAACCCTCTAACCCTGACTGCAGGAGAGTGCTAGTTAGCACCACATTATCCAGATGTTCAGCACCCCAGCTCAGTCGAAATGAGTCTTTCTCGTGCTCTCGAGAGAATGCAGACACCTAACAAACAACATAATCAGACTACAATAAATCATGAGATAAAAACCCATGTTTAACCCATCAAGATCTGAAAATTCACTGTAAACCACAGATAACAACACTGAGCCAAATGTTAGATATACATATGAAGTGTGACAGTTCACAGTTCACCTTATTAATCTGGTGGCTGGTGATCATATCCTCAATCAACATTCCTTCGCTCCTGTAAGCAAGATGACTGGGGGGCTCATGGGAACTGAAGTAGAATGGTGCAAACAGATGAATAAGACAGCATTACTTGTGTGTACTTGTTATACTTGCAAGAGCCTTTAGATTTAGATTTTTGATTTTTTTTACCGGTCAAGGTTGTGGATGTAGCTCATGCCATCCAGGTAGTGTCCAGGTAAAGAGTCATCACCAAGCTCTCTCAGGTCCTCTGCTCTCAGGTACTCTCCTCCATCACCTGTCATTGTGTCCTCACCTGTTCATGCACACATTGATTGATTGATTGACACTAGTGAACTGGGGACTGGTTCATCAAATGGCCAGATCTACTAACAGCTTGCACCAGTGCAAACCCTCTTTTGGCAATTAAAAACTACTGTTATGATTTACTTTAAAAGGTTACCAAAAAATGCATGGATGCAGTTATTTTTGCAGCTGACCTTATTGCATTATGCATCTGTAGGAATTTCCCTTTTAGATGCAAAATTAATGGGAGAAGAGTATTTAAATGAGTCATGTGAGGTGATTTACTAAGGTTTGCGGTAGTTAATGTACTGGTATTTGCGGAATTAGCAAGTCTTTTCCCATTTTGCACCTGTGTTGTTAGTAGATTCCCTGCACCTGATTATCACAGGTTATGCTTGTTTTCGACACTTTTCAAATTTGCACCGCTCTTGGTAGTTTTGGAAATGTAAACTTTCAGGTTTTAGACAGATTTTAAGATTAATGCATAAAAACTAAAATTAATCAAACTAATTACATTAACCATAACAATAGCACTGCAATTATACATTAAGCCATATCAAACACCACTAACCCATTATGTAGGTGTTATGAAAAAAAAAGCAAAAATTTTATTACTTTAAAAACATCCCCAGATTAGCACAAATAAAAAAGAACAGAGTTAGTTTTCCACAGTTTAGTTTTCTACACACAATAACATGCCCGTCACAGTTAGCACACGAACTGCAAACCACACGTTTGAATAGATATAAAATGAACTGAAAGATTTTTTGGCAAATGTAACGTTAGTAAAGGGTCAGTTCATTCTATATTCTATACTGTATCTATACCCTGTATACCTTCAATCTCCATAGAGACTTCAGTAAAAAGCTCCTCCTCCATCTGATGTTGGGCTACAGAGGCACAGCAGCTTTTACAAAGATATATGAAATCCTGATTATGCATATTACAAGTTGGTAATAAAACACAGTATCTTACCCTCCTCATCCGACACATCCAGAACTTCTGTCATTGTCTCTGGAACGTTCAGCTTGTGTTTCTCTGTCACCGTCTACAAAAGATGAAATTAACAATGCATTCAACATACATTCTGTACAGAATCTGAATACATCAAAAGTTCTTAATATGCAAAAAGGCATGGATTCGTACAGTTGTTGTTGTGATTGTTTCCTCGGTAACAACTTTCAGAGTGTCCACCACTGAGATGTACCCTAGTCGCTTAGCAATAGAGAGTGCTGTGTTTCCATTCTGGGGGAGAAAGAGTGTGAGGTTAGACGAGTAAGACAGAATTATTATTATTTATGTGAGTATGAGTGTGTCTCGCACCATGGTGATGGCGTTAGGCTTGGCTCCATGTTGCAGCAGGACATTGATAATGTGTGTATTTCCCTGCTGAGCAGCTTGGTGAAGTGGCATGTAACCGTTCTGAAAAAATAAAAAATAAAAATACATATATATGTATATATATCAGTACATATAAATAATCATATAAATAATCAGAATGCTAATCATGTCATAAGTTTAAAAGCATGTAATTCTGCCATTAAAATTAAACAGAATGAATTGCTTGTATATAAAATAATTAATTGATACATTAAAATAATAGCACAGCTTTACAGTCAGAAATAGATATCAGTAATATTTCTCAATCACAAACTCAAAATACATGGCCACAGAGCTCATAATCACAAAATGATTAAATAATAGTTTATTGAGTAGTTATTAGTTGAGTTACCAAGTCATATAAGAATATATATTATTAAATATATTAAAACTCTTACCTTAGTTTTTGCATTGACATTAGCGCCATTTTGCAAAAGGAAATTCACCATTTTGACATTTCCATAGTGGCAGGCAACAATAAGAGGAGTGTAGCCCAACTACAAGAAACAACCAAATTTCACATTGGCTGAGGATTAACATACTGAAATGGTACAAAAATTATTAATAATAACACAGCAAAATAGCCATGGTAAAAACTATGGTTCAAGCTTACTTTGGTCTGCTGGTCTATGATTGCATCATGCTTGACCAGTATTTCAGCCACTTGCACTCTGTCCTCCTGAGCACTGAGATGAAGAGATGTGAGGCCACTCTGAAAAAAAAAAAAAACACCATTCATCTGTTGCAGGTTTATGTTAATTTCAGTAGCATTTTTGCAGATGCAAGTTTATAGACTTTCAGCAGTATTCTGCCAAAATAAAAGCTGGAGGATTTGATTTGTTTGAAAGTGAAGAATTTAAGACATAAATATTCATATTGAAACTCGTAGTGTAAAAATGATTAATTATCATCAAATATTTGTTTTTATTTTACAGTACAATTGTAATTTACAAAGATTCAATATTTCATCTATTTACGTTTCATTAACTGACATGAGAGTGTCATTAAATTATTAAAATATGAACTTAAATTCTTAGGTACTTCAAGGAAATATTTTGCATCCAAGGGGTTCGGCTGACATTTGTAAAAGTCAGTTTGGATTACAAAAATATGTTAAAAATCTGTCTGACACTGAGGATAAATACTGTAGGCTTCCCGCTCTAGATCTTACCTTAGTGGCAGCATTGACGTGTGCACCCTTCTCCAGCAGAAGGGAGGCCATCTCTGTGTGCCCCTCCTGAGATGCCAGGTGTAAAGGACTCACTCCCTGTTTGGTCAGTGCATTGGTCTCTGCTCCATACTGAAGCAGCGCAGAGGCAATCTGAGTCTGGTTCTTCTTTGCCGCAATGTGGAGGGGCGTATAGCCGTTCTGCACAGGAATATAGACACAAAACCTCAAGTTATATATTTTTGTTGTTTTATTGGATGCAGAGACTTCTTGCAATCAGTTTAAGATGTGCACCTTAGCAGTAGCGTGAGGTGAAGCCCCTTTATCCAAGAGCATCATCGCCACCTGCTGGTTATCATAGTGAGCAGCTACATGCAGAGGTGTGAGACCGTACTGGTTCAGAAAGCCAAAGAGAGAAATAACATGACAATAGTGAACACACACACACACACACACACACACACACACACACACACACACACATACATATACATATATATATATATATATAAAATACAAATAAAAATAAGTAAACGAGTAGGAGATTAAAGCCTTGATGACACACCTTTCCAGTGTCATCAAGAAGTGCTCTCCGCTGTAGGAGGAGTTTTGCCACATCCAGGCTTCCATACTTAGCAGCAACATGTAGGGGAGTGAAGCCTTTCTATTAAGTGAAGGATAGTTAGGGTTAGTTTAAAATAGACAAACACATACACAGCAAATTTGTAGTCAGTAAGTAAATACTTTTATTCAGCAAGGACACAAACAGATCAAAAAATTGCTATTTTAAATAAATATAATGATTTCTGAAGAATCATGAAACAGTGAAGACTGGAATCATGGCTGCTAAATATAGCTTTGCCATCACATGGATAAATTACATTTTAAAATTACAATTTAATTTAAAATTAAATTTAAAATAGAAATTAGATATTTTAAATTGTAATAATATTTCATAAAGTTAACCTTTTTATATATATATTTTCTATTATAAATATATATAGTTTTGTCTTCATTTCATGTGAGGGGCTCAGCATAAAGCAATAGGGTTATAATATATTTAATCTCTCTTCTGCAGTCCCACCTTAGTGGCGAGTGAGTGAGATGCTCCGGCCTCCAGAAGCACTGTAGCCGTCTCCACCTGACCTTCACGAGCGGAGATGTGCAGAGGTGTGTATCCATTAGTGGTGGAAGCGTCAGGGTGAGCCATGTGCTGCAGTAACAACTGCACAATCTCTGTCTGACCCAGACGAGACGCAATGTGAAGGGGTGTCTGGTCCTCCTGGAGGCAAGAGAGAGAAAGAAGGAGAGTAATGCAAATATAGTTTATTTAAAGCTCTACTTGTAGGCATTGATATCTGTATTTTCGCTTTATTCAAGAAGTGCTTTTATTGACTGACTCTGGCCATGGCATCCACTAGAGCGCCGTTCCTTAGCAAACATCGCACCACCTCCATCTGTCCTGCCCTTGCAGCCATGTGCAATGCTGTCTCACCACGCTGAAAACAAACACAATTAGTAACACATGAAATGCACTGCTATGTAGGCGTTTTAGACATTTTTTTTTAGGATTGAGTAGAAAGGATAGGAAATTATATCAAAAACTGCACAGCATAAGCAGGCTCTGCAAGCCACGGCTGTGCATGTAGGGATGTGAGATACATATATTAATTATTTAGTCACTTCAAAGTTTTCTATAGTTATATTGTGTCTGTGAGTATTCAATGAGTTTCAGTTGCTTTTTTGCAAAGCGCTCCTGTTCAAGGAGACTGAGACGGCAGAAAACACATCCTGTTTGTTTTCTTTACTTTACAAAAGCACAACATTTTGTTGATATTGGTAGTGCACACAAATAAATGTAGACCCTTTTCATTTCCCAATGATTTATTACTCTTATCTGTATGAGCAAAGATGGCGTATTTTCTGATGTTTCCACTGTTATTAAAAAAAAAACAATGCAAGTGATCACACCGGCTCCTCCATGTCCTACAAAGTGCGCTTTAGTTTCCACTCGTCACACAAACACTTAGATATGTGTCTAACAGTGCACATTTATCTAGGTTAAACGTTTAAACTAACATTGTGATGTGCTTTAAGTGTTTTATCTATAGATATTATTTAAGGCAAATTGTGTTGATTTGGAAGGGTAAATTGATTAAACGTGGTTAGCCACTTGGTCATCAATTTAAAAAACCAAAATGTGAACTTAACAAACATAAAGTTACAAACATATTTTTCTAAAATAATTAAAGAAACAAAAAGAACCACTTTGACATAAAAAATAAATGAACTATTTTAATGGCTGCAACAGCAGTTGTGTAATGACGAAGAGAGAAAGTGAATAAAAAAGACATGGGCTTCATTCAGACTCAGGCCCAGAATTGACTGGGGTATTTTTGGTGAGAATTTATTGACTAAATAAATAAGAATGTGACATAAAAGGTGACCTCATTTAATAAAGGTTAGACAAAAAAAAGATAAAAATGCTCCTGCAAATCAATTTAGGTGGTCAAACAACACCCCTTATATGAAAAGTTAATTTGTGTCACTGCTGTGAAATAACCAATGTACAGAACGTAAAGAATATTGCAAGTTTCGGGATTCATTTTTTGTCAATATCACACACTCCTACTAGATTTCATAAGAAATGTATTTAAATGAGATACAAATCATGTCCATCATGATGATCATTTACTCACAATATTACAGACATCAGGTGAGGCTCCATTCTGTAGCAGTAGGAGAACGATATTCAGGTGTCCCATAAATGCTGCAACATGGACTGGGGTCAGGCCGGACTAGAGAGAAAGAAAATAGAGAGTAGTAATTCTTACTTGCACTCATTATGCAAAACCTAAACGTTGCAGTCCAATTCACATATTCTATTACATAACATATCAGCATACGCATATCTAAAAATACAGTTTTAGCAAATACATTTAAATATTTAGTAATTATTCAGTCCTGTCTTAATTATTCAATCTAATACTTAAATTAGTCAGATTCAAGCATTTTCATGTTTAATTGTTTTCCATCTTAATTTTATTATTATTTTAGATCTGCACCACCCCTTTCCAAATTTCCTTCCTATCAAGCTCAGTCAGATTATTTGGGAACATGTAAATGTAGTTATTTTAATAATAGCTAAAATACTAACTAAATGAGCAAGTAGCATTTGAGTCAGCAGTCAACAAGAGAAGCCTCTTTCATTCACATTACATTTAGACATCTGGTAGATTCTTTTACCCAAAGCGGCTAAAACTGCATTCAGTGTAGACATTTTATCAGTATGCATTCCTTCAGAATCAAACCCACTGTCATTGCTATTGCCATGCTCTACTGTTTGAGCTGCACATGCTTAATCAAATATTATTATCCTAAATAGTATACAATATTTCAATAAGTATCAGACACAGAGTTCTAGGACTCTCACTTCAGTGATGGCTTGAATTGAGGCTCCGTATTTAACCAGCAGTTCCATGACTTTTACTCTGTTCTTCTTACAGGCAATATGCAGAGGAGTGAAGCCATTCTGAAGACACAATAAATATATTAGTAATGCTCATTAACATTGGTACACATTCATTTGACTTTTGTCAAAGAATTACCAGAGCCCTGGCATTAGGATTGGCTTTTTTATCCAGCAGTAATTTTGTGACTCTGTAGTGACCACAGTGGGCGGCAACATGAAGGGCTGTCAGGTAGTCCAGTGTGACATCATCAACCGGTGCCTTGTGTTGCAGCAGGTGTTTCACACACTCGACGTGATCACCCTGAGCAGACATGTGCAGAGGGGACAGGCCATTCTGTGTGTGTGTGTGTGTGTGTATGTTGAAATACAGAGAAAGAGAAAGGAAAAAGTACAGTTCAGCTTTAGATAGAAAATTAATATAACAATGTAATAATAACTGTAACAATATTTATTAATAATATATATTAAAAAAAAAAAATCATATAAATGCAGCCTTTGTGAGTATAGGAGAGTAATTAATAGGAAGCACTTAGACCTTGGTCCGTGCCAGTATGGGAGCTCCTCTTTCAAGCAGTAGTTCCACTGCAGTGTCATGTCCACTTCTGGCTGCACAGTGCAGCGGTGTCAGCCCATCCTGTTCAACAGACAGGAGATAAATAAAAACAAACATTATATATGAAGACACGTTTATAAATGTACATATATAATGCATTATGAAAACTATTCAGGCAAAATTTTTCTAAATAAGACACCTTAAACTGTCTAAACAGTAGAATACATTTTTCTATGAACTGCTGTTAACAGTTTTTTTTACTGCATTTTGATGCTGGTACTATTTGATTTTTGATTTTAGTTTTAAATCACATATTAAAAGAATACAAATATTTGAACTTTTTTCAAATCTGAAAGATGCAGAGACACTAATTCATACTTTTGTCTTGATTACTGCAATCTCAGCAGTAGACAAAAGAAAATCGGAAATGCGGCTCAAATATCAGGGAAGTATTTTTATATCTTTTTATTTTGCCATGTGCTAGGAACTGTCTATAATAAATGATTGTTCTATTGTGTTTTAGTATTTTATTCTATGAGATGTGTTCTATTTGATTCCTTTTATCTTTTAGATTTGATGTAATTGTTATTTGATGCATTTTATTAGATGTAATGTCGAATATGATATTTGTTGAAGCAATTTTTGATTATGTAAAGCAAGCTGAACTGCATTTTATGTCTGAAAGGTCCCATATAAATAAAGCTTATTATTATTTTATTATTATTATTATTATAATCAATACTCACCCTGGTCTTGGCATCAATCTGAGATCCCCTATCTAGCAGCAAAGCAATCATGTTTGTGTTTCCACGTTTGGAAGCCACATGAAGAGGGGTAATACCATTCTAAACAAAACAATGCATACTTTAGTGAAGATTCTACATTCATATTTGAAAATCTAGAGACATTATCTGCAAAAATCATGAGAATGTAAAAGATGAACTGCAAGTATTTGATCAGATTTGATATATATATATATATATATATATATATATATATATATATATATATATACATATATATAAAATCTGATAGTACAGTATTTTAAATTCATACATTATAATAAACAATAGAGAATAACTGCAACAGTGTTTTAAATGTGGAGAAATTAAAGGAAAGAAAGCATCCACCTCAAAATTATTCCCATGAGAAAGATAGTTTACCCCAAAATGATAATTGTATCATTTCAGGGAATAATTACTTAAATGTCAGTTTGTTCTTAACAGAAAGCAGTGATTTAGAGCAGTGGTTCTCGCCCACTAGGGGGCCTCAGCCAACTTCCAAAGGACAAGCAGTTCATAATTACAGCAGAAAGCCTACTGTATACTGTCTGTGGGAAGTCTTTCATTATTGTGTTGGACAAGGGAGGACCTCAAATCAAAAGGTTGAGAACCACTGATTTAGATGACTCACTTCCAAACACTTATGTATGTCCAAGTATGTCCAACCATTTAAAATAAAGCTATGCTATTTTTGTCAATTGAAGTTGGTGCTTTTTAAAAGTTTTAGCAGTATATGATCATACCCTGGCTGTGAAGTCTACAGCAGCCCCTCTGTTGAGCAGCAGCGTGGCCACATTAACATTACCGTAGTGAGCAGCAATATGCAGAGGAGTGAAGCCACTCTGTTAGAGGATGGAACAGTATTGGGATAAAGAAGGGATAGAACAAAGAAGAGGAAAGAGGACAACAGAATGAAGATAAATGTCTGTACTGGTCTTCTAACTGATTTAAAACATCCATCATTCATGATCTATCATGCAGCATTCCCATGAATCATCACATTTGTGCAAAACCTTAAAAGAAAGAAAAAATGGAAAAGTAAACAAAATGCCTGGATTCATCTGCTACCATTGGATGCAACCATACCATGCGCTGGAGTGAAGGAAAAGAAACTAAAGTTGGGTGAAATAAGAAACGGTGAGTTCTCATGAGAGAGATGAGAAGTTTCTCAGTGACAATGAAAGGGGAAAAAAAGATGATGAACAAAATATCTGAAGAAACAAATGTTGTTCAGCAACTACTCACTACGTACTGCTAAAGATGAAAGAATAGATGGGAAATTAGCATTATCTGTCTTACTCGTTCGTTTGATGGAGCCATTTTTTTTCTTACCTTTCCATTCTGACAGACATGGTGCAATTTAAAAAACAGAATTAACAAAAAGGTGCAACAAAATGTGACCGAGAGACTTCTACACAGATAGTGAGAGCGACAGTATGAGTCCGCATGCACAATTAAGAGTTAAACGTCTGTTTAGCTTGTTTGTGAAATCAAAAGTGGTGTTTAAACAATATAATGAACTCTATTCCTGCTCAAAATGTTCATTAAAGACCCCAAAACCGGTAACACTTTAGAATAAGGTTCCATTAGTTAATGTTAGTTAACTACTTTCGTTAACATGATCTAAGCAAGAACAATCCTTCGACAGCATTTATAAGTCTTAGTTCATGTTAATTTCAACATTTACTAATGCATTATTTAAATCAAAAGTTGTGCTTGTTAACATTAGTTAATGCACTGTGAATTACCATGAACTAACAATGAATAACTGTATTTTCATTAACTAACATTAACGAAGATTAATAAATACAGTAATAAATGTATTATTCATTGTTCGTTCATGTTAATTAATACATTAACTAAACATTAACTAATGGAACCTTATTCTAAAGTGTTACCCAAAAACCTTTGGAGGAAACAGGGTGCCGCTACTAAAATAAAAACAACAATGTGTCATGCACTATGAACAAGACTGTACTCTTCCCATGCACTGTCAAAGAAAGATTCAGTGTTAAGTACTGTAGAACATTAGGCTTTACAAGAGCTGAGACCAATACAGGATTCTGCTGAGAATCTTAATACCTCTGTAGTCCTGTTGACCATCATCTGGAGTTGCACATGAGGAAGAAAATATGGTATTTTCATTAATATTTTTTGTCTTAAAATGACGAATTTCAAAGGCACACATATAATTCATTTAATTGATACATTTAAAAGTTGATACATTTAAAAGTTTATCTATCTATCTATCTATCTATCTATCTATATAATATTATAATATAATAATAATAAATAAATGACTTTTTCCTGAAGAAAAAAAACAAAAACATTTTGATTAGAGGAAGTTAGAATAATCTTAAGAGTCGTGTGGATTGTTAAAGGGTCATTATGATGCTTTTATCAGCAGTTTGAAAATTGTAATTCTAACGGTACCCATTCACTAAAGAGGATCCATTGGTGAGCAAGTAATGCTAAATTTCTCCAAATAAAGAAGCGAACTCATTAACATCTTGGATGAGAGAATTTTCAATGTATAAAAAAAAATATTATCATTGCAAACATCCTGAAAACCATGGTATTACCTATATAATAAAAATAAATAATTAACCATAGTATAACTATAGTTCCATTTTTGAAAAAGCATTAAAAAAATCCCATTCCCTCACCTTGGACTGGACATCAGCATTATGGTCGTTCTGGAGCAGCAAGGCAGCTGATTTGGTGTCATCCTTGCGGGCAGCGATGTGGAGGGCAGGCAGGCGGACTTTACCTTTTGTGTCATGTTCCAGGAGCAGAGAGACCACCTGATTATGACCCTGCTGCAGAGCAATGGCCAAAGGAGTAAAACCATCCTACAAACACAAGCAATAGGCAGAGATAATCAAACAGAACCATGTCTTTGTTCCGATACAAAGGCCATTAACAAGTTGACCAAAATGCAGATCAAAACTCGGTCCAGGGGTTGGAAGTCCAGCTGATCAACCATCTAGACCAGCCTGGACCAGCTAGAAATCATGTAAAACCTTCACCCATCTGATGCTTTTGATTACTGGATATACTTATTGGACACACTTGGATTCATTGATTTGAGAATTCACTTCAGAAGTAAGTCATAAAAACCACAGTCTATGGAAACACTCCTTCTTTTTAGAAGCAGGTACTTGAAAGTCACACACACAACTCTGGCAATCACAAACCTCTGTGGCAATGCTCTGGTTTCCACCATTCTCCAGAAGATATCGCACAACATCCAGGTGATTCTCTTGAGCAGCCATATAAAGTGGAGTGAAGCCATTCTGTAGTAACATACCGGTAACGTAAAGCTAAATTAGTATTATAACAATTTATGAAATACTATTTTAATCATATTCAATTAAATTATATATATATATATATATATATATATATATATATATATATATATATATATATATATACATATATATATATATATATATATATATATATATATATATATATATAATCATTATTATTATTATTATTGGAATATTACAGGCTCTCCTCACCTGGGACTGCGAATTTAAATCTGCTCCTCTTTTCACCAATAACTTCGCAACTTCTTTCTGCCCAGCCAGACAAGCAATGTGCAATGCTGTGTTTCCTTTCTGAAGAGGAAGAAAGGTTGATACATATTTACTACTTATCTAATGTAATTGTGCACTTGTTTGTGTATAAATATGATGGTCCTTGTGTAAATCATTAAAAGCACAAAAGGACGGAACAGAATTTAATTAAACTAGTTTAATAACAAATTCTAAAATAATTAATGTATCTATAACAAAATATCTAAATATCATTGAGAGTATGTGTTTCTTACAGCAAAAGTATTTTATACATTTTTTAGAGTGTATGCATATCATAAGAAAAGCTTTTTTCAAATACTTGGGGACTGTATGAGACATTTGTCCTAATTTTTAGAAATCCTATCAGTCAAAATAGACTTCTAGTACACTTTTCACATTTCTGCTCGACACAAAGTCTCCAAAGCTTTTCCTCTGCTGTCAGTGATTGCTTGTGTGTTATAGTTCCTGGCTTGTGTGTGGTCTGTTTGGCCCTGCTTGTCAGATGACAGGAATCATAAGAGTCCAGCTGTACTCAGCATACCATAGTGCTGGATGACTGGCATTCTGTCATATTTACTCTGTCTCTCTTGCCATTTGGGAATCACATACCCCTTGTAAGTGTTTATGTGTGATTAACCTTAGTTGAAGAGTCCACGGTTGAACCCCTCTCCAAGAGTTCCTCCACCATCTCCACGTGACCCTCTTTGGCTGCTAGATGAAGTGCATTTAGTCCGTTCTACACACAGAGGGAGACATGATCAATACACTTTCTATCAGTGCAGATTTTAATATTAATCTACAATAAAGAACAAGACAACATCTTTTTGCTCATGATAAATAATAGCATATAAGCTGCATAAAAACAGACTTTGGCAGAATAATTTGACTGGGGTAGAACTCTCGAGCATTCTGTTTTTACTAAATATGGAGATTTGTTATGTACGACTCTAGAAAAAACACTGAAAGAGATTAATTAGAAAAATGAAAGATTACAAGATTATGGAAAGTTCATGTTAAATGTATTAAAACCTAATTAATATAGTAAACAAATGTAATTTTATTTTTTTAATTGTTTATTTTTTATTTTATTTTATTATTACTTTTCCTTCAGACCCAAGTTTGAAAATTCCTTATGTAAAGAATAATTATGACAGATTTTACTATGGCGAAATTAGTTTTTTTTTTTTCTATTTTAGCACAATGATCAGAAGAAAAGGTTTTTAGCCATTATGAAATAATTAATTTTCATTACACCATGCAAAAAGTCACTTATTTCATTTTTATTTAATCAAATCAGGCTTACATGTTTAAACACGGAATTTCAGTATTTAATCTTTTTTTTTTTTCAAGAGCTGTAAATAAGCATTCCCTTTATTCAAACATCACCTCCTGTCTTAACACGACGGCGAAATCATGACAGCTCTTGTGTAACGTATTATGGCCAACATTCAGATTCGTCAGTAAGAGCAGAGAGAATTAACGAGACTCTAATCTAATTTATTTGGATAATGAAAGCTGAAGGAGTGAGGGATTCCGGTGAAAGAGTGGAAAGAAAAAAAAACTGATAAAACATGGGCAGATTATATTGCAATATCACTGAGTGAGGATTAGAATGATGGATTTTAGAGAAAACAGCATCCAATGCCTGTCCATTGTTATAATGACAGACTCAGAATTATTCAGACTCAAGATGACATCATCATGAATAATGTCATGGTCAGAGAAGAGGCAAATTCAGCACATTACATAATAAAGGGGTCATAGCAACCTAGCTTTCACACCCAGTTTAATGTAATTTAATGTAAAATAAGTAAATAAATAAATACATACATAGCTAAATCACCCTTTTAAAAGAAATATTTCACAAAGATGTGAAAATATGAAACATGCGTTATACAGTATTAAATACAATGTCTAATGTAACTTAAAGGCACTTAAACACTGTCTTTCTATTTTTTCCCCTCCCATGTTGGTCATGGTTCCACATTTACATTTACATAATATTTATATGGCACACCTTGCTGAAACCAGTACTTTAAAGATTTATGCAGATCTTGCAGTTCGTGCCTGTGCCAAACCTTACAGAATGCCTTTTGCATGTGGTATCTCCTATAAAAGGACAATTGAATCAGACATTCTCAGAAAAAAAAAAAAAGTACAAAGCTGTCATTTTGGGAACACCCCAAGCTACAAAAGCTAAAAGGTACATTGTTATTCCTTATTTACCCCTACATGCTACACATTAATACTTTAAAGGTACATATTAGTATTTTAAAATTATATATCAGTACATAAAGTGTAGATATTAGTACCCCCCACCACTGACAGTTTTGTACCATGTTTCTGATAGTGTATACAGTATCTGACTAGATAAGGAAATATTGTATTTCTTATTTACATGCATGCGTGCATTTCACTACTATTTGATTTCAAACAAGACCAGTTTAATATTGACTTCACACATTTTTAAGATTAAAGATCAGTTACCATTAATATATTTGGTGATTTCAGTGCATTGTTATGCCAGGGATAATTTGTAAGGAATGGTTGAACACAGCAGTACTGTGACAGTGGGAGGGTTTAGTTACAGAAGGTCGGGAGTGTGAACAGCTGCCAGAGACACGCATGAGTAAAACGGCTCTGATGTACGAGAAAGAACTGCCTGGCAGAGAACTGATGATGCTGGCAATGCAGCTTCTGTCAGGAATTACTATGGCTCCCTATAACATCATCACAATGCAATTTGTGGCCAAGCTGGTCAAAAAAATGAGAAAAGCAAACTAAAAGACCATACACATTTCTAATAATCAGGATTATCCTTCACTCATAAAACACAATCTACTAGGACTTTCTAAAAAGAGGCGCTAACACAGAGTTGACAGAACATGGAAAGAACCTGCTTCCTGGAAAAAACTTAAATTCAGTATTACTCAACAGATTTTCTCTTAACAGATTAGATTAAAAGCATTTACACACATAATCTAAACTGCTTTAGATGTATGTGCAAAACTTCTAACTGTTGAATTCCTTTGAATTATACTGCAATAAAAGTATGAAATAGTAAATTAAAGTTGAGAGAAATAAATGAGACGACATTGCATTCATTTCATTGCATCCATAGTGTTTTATGTAAAAGTTACCTGATTGCATGTGGCAATGTCCTGTCCGCTCTTGAGGAAATCCAGAACCTTTTCAATATTACCTGCCCTGGCCGCCCTTAGGAAGCTAGTATTACTGTCCGACTGTAGAAACAAGAGAACAGGAAAAACATTAGGACACTTCAGGCCAGCTCTAGTAAAGATTTTATTTTTTATTTTTTTTATTACAATGAATTTCCAAGTAAACAAACTTAAAGAAGAACAAATGCAGGATTACTAGAAACTTCCTAGCAGGTGTGAGTTGGTTGGAGCTAAACACTGCAAAGCCCTCCAGGAATTTACTGTTTTACAAGGACACAGGAAGTGTCCTCATAAAAATGTTTATGTTGTAATACCCATGTCATCAAACACATACACACAGAGATCCGCATGTGTGCATGGGTTATCTTGCCAAGTTAAGAAGAAAATGAATGCTAAGATCAAATTTCAGATTTGGCATCAATCAGTGAACACGTGTTGATTTGAAATATTACAGAGTAATTCATTTTAAAGCCCTTGGAATAAGAGTCACAATGGTGACAATAACCTGCATGTGCAATACCAATGCAAAAATCCTCAATGTACGGAATAATGAACACTACAGAGCAGGAAGACAGTACAAGTACAGAGAAGGAGGACAACACTTTTTGGTTACCTTTCAACAGTTGCACAAAATGTATTTAAAAACACAGATATATTAGAATTGGCAAGCACATAGATGCAAAGCTCTGGGATTAAAGATGCTAATGAACAGATCAGTACCTCTCAGGTCATGTGGAGCATGAAGCATTTATGTGTCAGGTCATTACAGATTTGACCAAAATGTTTAAGACTTGACCTCAGCAACCTTCTCAGGTTGAGAGGTCACATCTTAACACAAGTGGGATCTGAAGAAGGCCTGACCAATAGAAACACACTCTATATATTTGCTGCTGAAGTTGCCTTCAGCTCATGTGGGCAACAAAGTTCAGATCTGGTTCAAAACATTTGCTTCCATCTAAATAGAATGGTAAGAAGTAAACAAAAAATATGGTCTAAAAATAAATCAAACACCAAAGTCTTGAAATAATTACTTTACAAAAGAAATCCAGTACACAGCCAGGTTGTTGGCTTTAGTTAGTGAAGCTAGTCAGTTAACACGCTCTTTCTGGTCAGTTAAAAATGGATTACAAAAAGAATAACAGAAAATTGTTCTGCATTATGATCCCAGCTTTCCAAACACATCATATGCTGGTCTTTTCAGCAGGTAAATGACCTCAACAACCCTCTACTGAACCTAGATATTATTAAAATTGTCTTACCATGGTATGTGCCACAGAACTGTAGGAACGGTCCAGATATGGATCACTTCCAACGGTCCGCAGGCCTTTATCTGAACCACATGCCTTACACATTGCCGCATTCCCCATTATAAAGAGTGACCCAAACCTTTGCAAAAAATGGTGCTACACTTTACATCAATGTCTCGATCGTTTGTTAGTTTCCGCCCTTGCTCGGCCTTTTCCAGTGATAACCAACCACTGAACATCAAAACGCTCCTCGGAAGATTGATTCCAACTCACTCACATGCACTTAGCTTTATGGGTTTGCATTATCCTCGGTCTTCAGGTAGTACCCAGGAGCCTATTCAGTTATCAGCTTCAGAGCATCTATCCAGCTAATGTGAAATCCCCCAAACTTTCATGTCTTTCTCCTCAGGTCGCGAACATTGTCTCTTATGTGCTCTCTCTGATCCCTGCCCCACATCTTCTGTGAGAATCTGCGTCCCGTATTGGCATAGACCCCTTGGCTCTTAACTCCTACACTTTTGCGGTCTTGTCTCTCTTCCCGCCTGGCTTCGTGACTGACAACTGCGGCCACAAATGTGTCTCCCATTGCTATATCAGTCCGAATAACCCATCACGGGCTGGGTTATTTTTAACCCCTCCAGGCACAGGCAGCTATGTGACAGAACAATGCCCAACAAGGGGCAATCCTAATGGGGAAGAGCCAGCTGGGGAAGCTGTCTTTTTCCTCCTGAGGTCTAGGAATGTGCATCCAATGGGACAACTGAAGTCAAAAAGTCTTGACTGGAGGAAGAGGGTGTTATTTACAAAAACCCTTGGTTGTCATACCATAAATTATTGTCCTCAGAATGCAGTACATTTGCAGAAGTATGAAAATAGTGGAAGATCATATAAAATAGCTATTGAATTCAATAAAAGCTCTTGCAAAACACCACATGAATCCAATTCATCATCCATGAGGAATATATCCGCGTTTTAAAAGCTATAGCAATGCTTACAGTGAATTAGACAGAATGGCATCAGTGTCTGTGGGTCATCTCTGGTCCCGAGGCAGTCCGCATTGACCACACTATGATTCAGCATTAAGCTGACTTCCACTACAGACATATTGAACTGCCATTGACTGCCCTGATCAATGCCATGCCCCCTATTAACCAAAATAATCTGGGTTTTACAGTTAATGGGGCAATAATGACAAGTGAGTTTAAACAGAAAATAACAAATCGTAATAATGCTTTAAAACTAAACAGTGAACTCCATTAATGTGCATGTACAGCTGACTTTTTGAAGAATTTTAACTTGATTCAGTCAAGATCCAATTATTTTATTTCAAATAAATACTGCAAAATAATAATAATAATAATAATAATAATAATAATTCTAAATTTTGGGCTGGAAAGATGTAAAAAAAATTCAAACAAAACGATTTAATAAAAAAAACCCACTAAAACAGTATATAGTATTACATATATAAAATACTATTAAAATGTAAGTTAACTGATGCAGCAGAAATTTCTCAATTTTTTTATATTAATATCCAATTATTACCATTTACATGTAAATTACATTATACATGAAAATTTGACAAATGCAAATTGTTATTCTATATTAACATTCTCAGCTCCTTGTGTATCTCAGTTATAATAACCTGCTTATAAGACTGTTAGTTAGACACTGCCTGTCAAGTTGTTATAGGATGCAGCAGGTAGTAACTGATTAATCAATGACACCTAGATTGCCCCATGACCCTGCTCCACCCCCCACCAAAGACAGATAGCACAAAAGTTTAATCAAAAGCAACTATTTGGATGTAAATAACAACAGAGACTGTGTAAAAGTGCATACAAACAATGCCAGCAAGAATGCAAGCTGTTATCAAGGCCAAACTTTCAACCAAACATTCAGGGAACTTGGTCAATTCAGATGAAAGGTTATATACTGTATAGGCCATGGGATATAGATGTTTGAGAATGTAACACTTCTCTTACCTGATAAAATGTATTTGGATGTGGTGCCCTGCATGGGAATTGCCCAATTGCCCACATGGTTAATCTGCCCATGGCAGCAGGTCATCCAAGGTCACACAGTTTAACACATTAGGTGAAGGTGATGTTTATTCTAATTATTTATAGATTACTTATAACTCTAATTATTTGAGTTTACTTTTGGCTGCATTTAAATATGATCAAAGGGAGTTATCATGCAAGGGGAATTTGGCTACAGAAAATACAATATTTTAACCCCATACAAATGAATGACATGACTCCAATAACATTTATACCAACAGTCAATAAAACGATCTGATCTCCCCATCACTACTTCTTTATTATGTTTCCTCAGGAAGACTTGTATTTTAAATTAAAAATAATTCAATGCCTGGCAGAGAACCATTAATTTGATGTAAAAGAAAAAAATCTTTAATACTGTACAACATTTTCAAAACTTGCATTTACAGATTGCCAGAACAAAACTGAAGCACATGAGTTATATCAAAAGGTTATGTCATCACATATGTAACCAATGAGATTTTGCACTCTAGAGACAAATCTGCATACAGGATGATCCTATTTCCTAATCCTCTTCCAGTATCTGTGCTCTTGAAACAGGTGCAGAACAGCTGATTACAGTTAATCATTTATCCGTGGAGCTCATCTCCAGCACAGAAATACTAAAATGCAGCCATTACAAAACTGCAAAAAAAAAAAAAAAAAAAAAAAAAATATATATATATATATATATATATATATATATATATATATATATATATATATATATATATATATATATATATAATAATAATAAATAAATAAATAAATAAATAAATAAATAAATACAAAAATACATTATATAAAATAATACAATAATAAAATAAAATAGTTATTTTTTTTTCTTTTTATAATTAGCCCTGGAGAACCCAAGAACCTTTTTCTTCTTTGGAAAATTATGAACTATGCATTAAATTACTGCTACAAGTTCACTGAACACCAAAATATCCACTTTTTCAATTTTAACCCTTTATTCCCTAATTTAGGATTAGGGCCAAATTTGACCCATTGGGCTTTCATTTCAAAGAATCACAAAAACAAACACGGTCAATGCAAACTATTTTAAATTTAGGAAAATAATCGGTCAACCACACAGCTACATTTAACAATGTTTTTTGTTTGTTTTTGTTTTTTTTGCTATATTTGTTGCATGTTAGAACTGGATTTCAAATGTACAAACACTTTGTCCAATGGAAACAAGAACACAGGGCCAAAATCACGACTGAAAAAAACTAACAACATGGGTCTTTGCCTATCCAAAAATGTGTTCTGCTAGAGAAAGGAACACTAGATATTGTGGTAGTCTTTGAAACAACTTTTTTTTGTTGTTGATGCAGAGAGCATTTTTGCATTTTTCACAGTGCATTTCAGTTTTGAGGTCCTTGCACACAGCACATCGACTTTATTAGTCTGTGGCCCTGTACTACTAAGGTTACTTATTAAAATATATTATACAAATGAAATTATTTCAAGGCATTAGCCAAATACAGGACTGTCACCATTCTCCATCAAAGTCACTCAAAGAACCAAAGGGTCATTTTTGACCCGACATTTTTTTAACACATACACCCAGAGGGTCATTTTTGACTCATTGTTTTTTGAACTAGCTCAGAGTCACTCATTTCACCAAAAACAATATAAAACTTACTTCTAGGCATTCTGCAAGCTAATACTAAATAGATTAACAAAAAATACACAATTTTACCAACCGCTGGTTTGCTGAGAAGACGATTTTGTTTTGGTAGGTTTCCAGCTCAACAAAACAGCATGTGGTAAGCCATCTTGTTACTACCACTCTCTGGCACTTGTGAGTTCAATATTGATCCACTAGGTGTCTCTATGCAGGGGTCAGAAGTGGCACTCTGGGCTTTCGAAGCTAAATTTGAATTTTTTTTTTTTGTTGGTTCATTTTGGGTGGCAGCAATTAACAGCGGCCAAATTTGACCCCGTGGGTTCTCCTTAGATTAAAAAAAAAAGTAATGGTTATGTTGTCTTACTAGGGTGTTGAATTCTAATATTTGTACGCATTAGAAAGAAATCATAGGTTAAATTAACTGCAGCAGAGCAGGACAATGTTTTACAAATCACCCATAATTTGACTGATATTGCTGTAATTTGTGACATCATCATATCCTCCGACCTCAATGAACCCTGTGTGCATGTGAATGCGACTGAGATAAACTCTCATCAAAGTTACTTTACATGTGCTAGTCTAACATTGAAAGCACAAAAATGAATTAATTCAGATAAAATATGTAGAACAACAACTGGATTACTAGAGGCTACATTTCCACATAACGAAAGAAACTGACTATTTTAACTAGAATAAGGGCTGTCTGAAGATTTTGGCATTAAATGGTTGCAGAATTCTTTAAACAGACACATGTCACCCAATAAGTCAGTAGGTCAGCTGTTTCTGAGCTGGCATGGATGAATTTGAGGTAAAAGTGCTGTTGTTAATGGTACCTTGCGTTTGCGCTCTGCTCTCTCTCTGTGTCTCTTGCGTCTCTCTCTTGCTTTGGCGAGAGCCTTTATCTCTGGAGGTTGTTCCAGTTCCCGTGCCTTTTTAAGATGTGCTGCTGCGTGTGCCATGATGCCAAACCACAGAAAATCACACACAGATACCTCTCTATCGCTTCAGATATGGAATAGTCCCATAAGGTTTTTCATATTAATGTAAAGTCCTCCCACAATTCACTCTCAATAACTCCCTCCTCAGTGTAAACAGTTTGTGTCTTTTTTACCCCCATCGAGTGTGACTCCTGTCCGTCCATTGGTTGGCTGAAGAGACAAAAGCCTCCCTCACTGAATCTGAATTTATATTGCCATGTGTGAACTGGGGACCAGAGAGAGAGGGAGAGACAGAGAGGAAGAGAGAGAGGAAGAGGGCCAACCTGCCTGTCCACATGTGGAGGCATCCAGCTTATATTCCAGCTGCAGGATTGAATGTATGTATGTGTGTACTTCAAAAATGTGAGTGTATAAGAGAAAAGACAGAATAAAACGAAGTGATAGTTTCAGAGAAAAACATGAAACTGTTAATACTTTGTGGCAAACACCAAGTACACCTGTGGCACATTGCGTGCAAACTGGAGCTGGGGAGGAGTTTAGGGAAGACCACAGTGGAGGCCGTCAGGAACACTGGGAATAAATCCACTGGGGCAATGGTAAGCCACATATACAAATCCACCAGGAGGAGAATGATATGCTCTAACACACAGCTGCTGCAGTCATAGACCTGACCTTGTGGGGTGGTGTACTGTGGGAAATGCCCATGGCTGATAATAAGAGAGTTGCTGGGTCAATGCTGGTTCAAAAAGGCACTTAAACCTGCAGGATGCTCCAGTGGGAATTTACTATAAATCCTCTTGGGTTAAAGGTGTCTGGTAAATGACTACTGCAAATGCTATAGAGTAAGGAGTCTATAACTATTTCTTAGTAGGGATCACACTTAAGCTGTCTCTGAGTCGCAAAGAGTCAGCGCAGTCTGAAAATAACGATGTGTCTGTTTTAAGTTTAGGGCTTTTTTATTTACTTTTATTCAGCAAGGATGCATTCAATTGCTCAAAAGTGACAGTAGAGATTACAAAAGTGTTCTATTTCAAATAAATGCTGTTCTCTCTATCGAAGAAACCTGAAAGCTAAGTAACACAATTAGCACAATTGTTTTCAGCATTGATAACAACAATAAAGTGCATTTATATTATAATAATATTTAACAATATTACTGTTTTAACTTATTTTTGATCAAATAAATGCAGCCTTGGAAAGCATTAGAGAGTTCTTTCAAAAACATAAAAAAAATCTTACAGACACCATTTTTTTTAACAGTTGTAAATATGCACACAAAATCCAATTCACAAATACATAACCTATTTAAAATATTCAAATTCAAAATACGACCTAAATATACATTGTTAATATATTTACAAATGTTATATATAATACAGTATTATTAAATAGTGAAATATGGTATTAATCTTTTTAGATTTCATAAATTTAAAGTTCATGAATTTGTTTGTTTATTGTTGAATTTGCATGTGCAATTTTGTAAATATATTTGCAAATATTATGAGATCTGACAGGTTCACAAATACATTTTTGAAATCATGTCTTCTTTAGTCAGGTGAGGTATTTTCAATTTGATGTGGCTAGGTTTGACTTTCAGTCTTACTTTTCTCACTTACAAATTACTTACAAAAAAACACTCACAAATGTCACTGTATTACCCACATAACCATACTCCTACATTTACCCTTCCCACAAAATCTTCTGCATTTTTTTTTTTTTTTTTTTTTTTTTTTATGATTTATAAGCTGTTTTCCTCATGGGGACCAAAAAAAAAAATATCCTCACAAGGTCATAATTTACTGGTATCTCTCACTATTCTTGTGTGGACATTTGTACAGACTAAACGCTACCCTAAACTGCCAAAGATACATCCCTTTTGTCTCTGTCAAGATACTTCTACACCACCTTTTGGCCTACAAAAATAACTACACCTCAGCAAATTAGATATCAGCACACTGACACCTGGTGGTTAAACTGCACACTAGAAGAGCTCCAAACATCTTCCTCTGTGTGAGTCCTTGAAGCAAGAGTAAGACATACAAGACAAGCACTGAATGGAAGATCTTCAATTGTATATCCAACAATTAAAATAATAGAACATAATAATTTAGATATAATCTGTATAATGAACATTATCTCACACAAATCATGCACTGTAAAACACATGTATATATATATAGGATATGTAAAGCATATATATATATATATATATATATATATATATATATATATATATATATATATATATATATACACATTTAGCATTAATATATATTAATCCACCCATAATTGAATTACAAATTGCAATAAACCCTGATTTTAGGTATTAAACATGTCCTAAATTGTGGTAACGAGACTGCCTAAATTAAAATTCTGTAATGCAAGACCTGTTTGCAACTTTGTTCATGGTAAGTGCCATGCCATCATGCTTATATATATATATATATATAATATGAATCAAAACTTTTTTACTACAGATGGTGCTACATTACATTAAGGTAATCTCATCTTTAACAAGCGCTGCATCTAATGTTATTTGTTCACATGTAAAAGCAACTAACTAAACAACCTGTTCAGATGCAGAAAAAGAATCTATAAAACATTGATCCTTTATAACAACTGATAGTCTCCAGAGTAGAGCAAGAGCTCTGTAACCAAAACCAAGATACAGATTCATACTGTAAAAATCACAGCAAAGATGGACCATCAATCAAGTTCCTTCAACTGGCTTATTGGAGGTTATACAGTCATCAGATCACAATTTCAGTGTTAAACGCACACCCTACTGAATCTAAATCAAACATTTTTCCCACAATGCTAGGGATTGTGATTGGTCGCTATGCAGTTGTATTTGTGACTCCCTAAGTATGACCTCATGATGTAGCAGATAAAAGATCATGCTGTAAGCCTGCTGTAAATATGTTAAAAACACCACACCGCAAGAGAGATGTTTGAGATATGGTTCATTCGAGCTCAAAAAGGTCTTGTCATTCTGATAAATGGACAAGCAGAGGACAGGATCAATACAGTGGTAAACATGAGCAGATGTAGAGGCGCCAGGTCTCAAATGTCTGCGTGGAGAGAGCAATGCTCGCAGGGGAATACAAGTTATCATCGTCTCTACACTTACTGAACATCATTATTCAGGATGCTTATGTTTCACCCATCACAGCTGCTAAGGCTGGCAAATTGTGCTGCGTCAGGGGCTTGTGCTAAAAACAATAAGATCTTTTAATATTTGTAAGTAAGTACTAAGTAGCAATTTCACAGATGATTTTCATCCAAAGTGAATGAAAAATAAAATTTCATAGAAGAACCTTTTTTTGTTTTCCCAAATTAACCCTTCAGTGAAAATAACTTGCAATGGAAAGCTTCCATGAATGTTCATCTTCATGTCCATCTTTTTGACTGGACCACACTGGATGTAACTTTGTAGAAAACATATCTTTGATGACGATTCAAATCTCAAATATAAGAGAAGTTTCCGGGTGTATATTGTGTGTAGATGTACAGTATACAGTCATAGCTGAGTCTGCACTTTTCCACTCACATCATCTAAAAGCTATTCAGTCTTGAAGCTCTTACAGTGTTTGTTATTAAGGCATTAGTCAACACATCGATCTTTCATAAAAAATCACTCACGGTCAACACTCAATCCTGTTTCTCTGCACAAATCCATGACTCTAATGCACTAGATGTAGAAGCAGGAATGCAGCAATATTTAAATATTTGGCTGATGCAATAGACATTAGTTATTAAGGTATGGCCGATAACAATCTAATGTCTGCTATTTTAAAGAAGAAAAAAAAAAACTATTTACACTAAAATTCTAATATACATGGTGCAGATTAAATCAAAACATTAGCTGTTCATTTAATTGTTAATTTGAAAAGATTACTATTTCAAATAAATGATTTCAACTATGCTTTTCATTTTTTCAACTGTGATGATAATAATAAATGTGTGTTGAGAAATCAGTTTATAAGAATGCAGTTGTGATGCTGAAAACTCAGCTTTTTAAAATTCACATTTTAAAATATGATAAAATTTAAAATTTAAATATTATTTAAATTGTAATAATATTCCACAATATTACTATTTGTACTGTATTTTTATTAAATAAGCGGTGAAGCATAGAGACTTCTTTTAAAAACATAAATAAATAAAAATCTCACAGACCAAAACTTTTGAACTGTAGTGTGTAGTAGACCAATAAACAGTAGGCTGTTTAGTACATTACTCTGAAAATCTGCAAAAATAAACATTATACTACAGTATTTATATGATCATATATTATATTTAATACTTTTATATTATCTGCTTTCAACAAAACGAATAAAAGTTTAACAAAACCATTTATACTGGCTAATGCAAATATGGTCACAAATAGGCCTTACACCCCAATTTAAAAGCATGGTGTAAACAAATAAAAATTTTAAATACTCAGTAAAGACTGACACACACACACACACACACACACACACACACACACACACACACACACACACACAGCTGTTTACAAACAACTGGCACAGTGTCAAACCTTAGTGAGCTACCTGCCAGCATTTTTGGCATCATTTAGCCTCAATCCCAATGTCTGACACTGTAGCCAACAAATGATGTTGCCTCCAAAAACATCTATTTTGGTAAAAAAGCAGAGACAGCAACTCTTACACAAATAACCTTTGTGCATGATGCAATCCCACAATGCTTTATAACAAGCTCAGCCTCTCAATGTAATTCAGTAGAGTCCTTTTAGCAGCCTAAAAGTTGACAGGAAATTATTTTCTACTAATATTACCACAATAAGATGTACTAAATATTTCTCAGCAGTTCTCTTTTCCCTAGTCATGTCTTTCGAGGGTACCGTCCCAGTGACATTCTGTTGTACCCTTAAAAGTACAATTTTTGCAAAAAAAAATCTAAGAGTGTATCTTTTTCATTTAGTTGGTAATTCTCTACAAGATTTATTGTGAATCCCCTCTGCATTTGCACGACCTTGGAATAGCTCCCACTTTTCACCATATTAACTACAGCCTCATAGACAAGACAGCAAGCCTGCTTTCTTCCCTTCTCTCGCTCACAAGTTTAAAAGTCTTGAAGCTGACAGTGAATCACTCCCATGTCTTCCATATGCACATACACAGGCCTATAAATTCCTACTTCTAGATAATTTGCTTCATTTCATCATTACATGATCAAGACATGGGCTGAAACCTCTCGCTAGCTTTTTAATGTCACTGTAGAAATACATATATCAGTTATCACAGACTTCATCCAGATCAGTAGAGACCACACCCAAACACACACTGACAAATGTGCGGAGAAAGAAAGAGGACAGTCGCTGAGAAAGATCGAGAGAAAGTTGCATAAACGGCGAGAGATGAAGGAAGGAGTGTCATCACAGAAACAAGAGAGTGAGAAAGACAAATGAAGATGCACTCCAGACAACACCCTTGCAAAATTCACTTTGCTCAAAACAACACTATGCTCTTCAAGTACATGTAATTTGAACATACAATATCTGTCCTATCACTGACATATTTGTTGTCTTTTTTGGCATTACCACACTTTTTGAGCAAGCAGGAACAGTGACATTAAAAAAATAAATATAATTTAATTCAAAATAATAATAGTTAAATATTTGGTTCATATGTGTGCATGTGTAAAAATGTTAAAATAATTATATTATATAGATAAATATGTATCATTATTTTAATCAGTTTTCTTATTAATATAGGCCATTTTGATGCTTGCACCTACATACCAAAATAAAGGAACTACATTCTCCTGCATCTTCTCATCCTGCTGTATGATATGACTTTGATATCTACACCAACAGCACACAGAACATGATGATGAATCCATTCACTCACTGCTTTAGAGTCTGAATCATCTTAAATGATCTCAGAGTGCCTGCAAGAAAAGAAAACACATTTAAAGAAATCTAATTTAAAGTAAGCCTGGTGACTCTGAATCCAGAAGCATCTTATTCTTAGCCCAGCTCATTTGATTCTGCATGTACTCTGGAGAAAAGGAAGGACACATGCAATGAAAATGAATGCAACTAGAAGATATCTGAATGCACTTTTAATTCGATTTGAAGTTACTAGTTCCCAGTTAGGGGCTCTGTCTCATTCGCTTTGCTGGTCCAGATTTAGTTTAGGCTATTTCTTTCGAATCAGGTGTTTCTTGGGCAAAGTGGACTTGACTTGCATGCCTGTTTCTTACAGCAGCACCACATTTTTTTTTTTTTTTTACATTCCAGTGATGCATAAAGGACATTCATTAAGGACATTCAGATTTTGGGGAAGTTGTGGCCTAGTGGTTAGAGAGTTTGACTCCTAACCCTAGGGTTGTGGGTTCGAATCTCGGGTCGGCAATACCACGACTTAGGTGCTCTTGAGCAAGGCATCGAATCCCCAACTGCTCCCCGGGCGCTGCAGCATAAATGGCTGCCCACTGCTCCGGGTGTGTGTTCGCTGCTCTGTGCGTGTGCACTTTGGATGGGTTAAATGCAGAGCACGAATTCTGAGTATGGGTCACAATACTTGGCTGAATGCCACGTCACTTTCACTTTCTTTTCAAATGTTTGGGGTCTGTAAGATTTATTTAATGTTTTTGAAAGAGATTTTAATTACATTTGATTTTAATTACAGCATTTGTATATGCCATTTTAAAGATGTAAGGAAACAAATCTCAATTTTCTATACATCATTAAGATTTGAAATGACTGAATTTTCAAGATGTATCGAGCTGTTATAATGTGATTTGGATGCAGAGGAAATGTTCTGCTAAAGCATCAGATCTATTGTGTAGTGGAAAGAGCCACTCCCTAAAACAACTGATCAATAATTAATCATGTGACTTCAACACCATGTGACATGCTTTACCAACTTAATTCTGCCTGATAATGAGAAAATAATAATTCAGCATCACTGAAAGATGTACCTGAGAGGTAAAATGAAAAGTGAAGGTGAGTACTGAAGGACTGAGAAAAAGAGACTGAGAAGGAAAGAGAAAGAGAGAAGGATGGATCAATAAAAGTATGCAGACAGCAGACGGGACAGCAATCACATCAGAGCATCAGGAAGCCTCCGTAAACACACTCTACTCAATTAGCTCTCTGGGAAGGGCAGGCTATTGTGTGATGAGCCATTCTGTCTGCCCTCTCCTTACAGATGCTTTCAAGTAGCACACAGCACAGGACATTACTTTGGCAGACACATAATTCTTGGGACGCTTTCCATCTGTTAGGGTGTGTGAGGTGAGCTGAACCATATTTGGCTTTATATGTGCACAGTGTATTTCCATCACTTTTACACACAAACTGACCTTAAGACTAAAGCATCATGTCTGTTGGTTCATCCATCCGGCCAAGGATTTAGAAACCATTTGGAATTTCTACTAAGAGACAACCATTACTTCTCAAGGACCAGTGCCTTAATGCATCCACCACATCTTTCAAATTGTTCCTAATCCATCCACCCATCTGTTTTTCACTCGTCCTCAAGCCGTCATCGATCCATTCTCAATTCTTGCGGGAAGTCCTGATTGGGGTTTCATAAATATTTTAAAGCATGAGATGCATTTCCATGTAACTCTTACCCCTCACCCTTAAAAAAAAAAATCATGTGGATAAAGACAAGGCACTACAGGCAAAGCTATTTTTTTTCAGCACTAGTTAACTTTGATCTATTTTGCTCTTTTTTTCTAATTAGGTTTTTTTTTTATTATGCACTGAGACATGAATCTCCACATTCATGCACCATATATAATTCATTTGATTTATGTTACTTTTTGACAGTTTTTTCTGATTTATGGAGTAATAAAAATACATTCCCAAAATCCCCACAATAAAAACCTTTAATTCTAATATGCCAACAAAATGAAAAACATTTATTTTCTGGAAATGCGTTGAAATTAGTGGATATGTCTCCCTTGCATATTTAAAATAGCATATCAATAAACCTGTAATACAACAGAAATACTTAATGAAATTTGGTTAAGCAGCTGGGTAAGTGTGGTGATATCTATTAGTTACATTTTTTATAATAAAAATACCAGCTCATGTTTTGACATTTTTAGCATTACTGTAACATGGGAGCTGATGAGGGGTGAGACGTGCGGATCCATATGCAAGCTTTTATTGGACAGAGACATGGTCATAACAGGCAGGGGTCAAACCCTGTGCACATATCCTATATATTATTTATAAGGAAATAAATAAAATTATTATAAAAACACTTTTGGGTAGGGGGGTGTTTATTTTGGTGAATTCAAATATCAGCAGTTTCTCAGAAATGGCTCGGTGCGCCTTAAAGGACTTAAATCATAAATGAAATGAAATCATAATGTGGGCAATGATGATAATGGATGTTCACAGATTTAAGTTTTGTGAAGACAGTGCTGGACAGGGAGGTTGCTATAGAAACAGTCCTCAGAGGGCAAGCCAGGCATGGCACCCACTACCCACAATGCAACAGCATGCAGATTTGTAATGCAATAAAAACCTTCTGCTCCATTACAGTCTCCTTCCTGTACATCATCATACTTCCCACACAAGGAGAAGAGAAAGAAAGACTGAGTGAGTGAATTGTGGACAAATAGATGACAAGAAAGAAATGATGACCTGAAATGGCAGGCCATTGTAACATTGCATAGCACCTGTCCAGATAGCTTTGGTTATAAAAGGAATCATAATTATTAAGTATAATACATGTATTCACACAGGAAACAGCAGAATGTTGGCAACTTGGTGATATATTAATGAGAAAACTTCAAAAATATTAAGCCAAACTGATAATTATACTCTGTAAAAAAAGACTATTAGTTACTTTGGATGAGAAATTGAAGGGGCTGCAGAGTCATAGAGCATCTATTAGCCTCAAGCTAATGCAGTATGAGTGATTGAAAAGGGTGGAGTCCTTTCAACACCAGACACGCATTAATATTCTTCAGTTAATACAAGAAATTCTAATTCCTCTTGGATCGAATCTTTAAACAGTTTTCAAATAAATTTTACAATAATACATACTGCTAATATTTCATGTTATTAGACCACCCACAGAATGGTCAGTGACCACCTGATGCATATTACACACAGAAACAAAAACACCATTCTTTGCTGGTTTCATTTTAATTGTAATTTTTTTTTTTTATATATATATCAACATAAACTAAAAGAAAACGAGAAATCTTGCCTATATTTAGTTAACTACAACCCTGCAACAGGAACACTTTTGAGGAATTTCTCCAAATTTGATTACACAGTGCCATGTAAACTTATTTTTTGAGCGAACATTCTGTTTACAAAGTCTCCACAGCCTTCACTCTTTTTTTCTGAAAAGCCATTTGAAAATTGACATTGCATTGCAATTACTTTAATATATATTTTCTATATAATTGGTATCAACCATTTCGGATAAACTTGCCCCTGAACAGCACAGCAAAACAACTGAACTGTGGCCAGTCCCTTAACATTTCAAAAAGCCTATCAGGGAATTCTTAAAGTAATTGATTTTGAATAATTGATTTAAACATTTAAATTGATTTTAAACCTTCAAAGACAGACCTGTAAGGTTGTTAATTGATGATTCATTGTTGAACCCATAGCCTGCATAAACAGTAGAATTACTATTGAAAAAAATACATTGACAATAATGCTAAAAATCTCCACCAATCAAAGAATCAAAGGAACTTTCTAGCACCTGCCTACTCCCATGAAACAGCAAACCTTTCCTCTCTATACCTCCATTCATCCCTCTCAAGAAGTTAGTGCACAGAATTTGTAGTTTAATTGAATTAGACTATGCAATATTACTTCCTAAATTGACTGCTGTAATTACATCCAAACAAAAATTGCACTGCATTTATAATATGAATTGGCTCAGTTGTTAGACTTGAAACAACAACGAGTGTTGTTTTAGTCAGTGAACAAAGATTTTAGGAGTGCCAGTATATGGTGTTCATGCAATAAAATGACGCCTGTTTATACGCCTGCAGTGCTTGGTCCATTACTGGAATCTAATTTCCCAGAGAAACCAAGACAGCACTCTCTCATACGATAACTCAGGACCCAATAGGAAACTGCATTAGTGTATTTTGACAGGAAATAGCTTTAGAAAAGAGTTCTGCCCAGTCTTTCAGCATATGAGGTAACGTGATATTTTTTTATTTAAGCTGCTCATATACAGTTTAATCTATAACGTGTTTTTCCTGTCCTTTGCCGATTCTAGTTAAATTATATATTTTTAATAATTATTGTCATTAACACTTTACATTTGACTGCTTTTATTTTGATAAGTGCATTATAGTTGATGCATACATTATTTGAAAATTCATTCTTATTTTGTGGAAAAAAATTTAATATTAGGCCTTTTTTGCAATTAAGCATTTTTTTTTTCTTAAGATGAAGATCTGTGTAATATGGAGGCTCATTCCCAAGGAATAAAAAAAAGGTATCCAACAATTCTGAGTTTATTTCAGAGAAAAAAGTCTGAATTGTAGGATATAATCTCAGAATTGATACAAGAGCTATGCAAAGCATTATCAGGGCTGAACATTTTAATTCATACCAGCTAAACCTGACAAGAGCACTTGGCACAGAGTGCAGTCATGATGCAGTGAGAAGACTGATTTAGGATACATCAGACTGGAGATATGAAAGGCGAATTTAGACCTAGAGTAGTTCAACAGACCATGAAGAAAAACCCAAGAGGCACTAAGCCTTGACAGCTCTAAAAGTTAAATAATAAAGAAAATAGGGTGGAAAATATCTTTTGGAAAGCTCAGAGCAACAAATCACACAGGCTACAGCTTTGAATGACACAGAAGGGCATCTATGCATCCATGCAGACAAGCTAATGCCCTACATGACTCAGCCAGTCCATCACTTATTTATGGCTGGTTTTTATTGATGAACTGGCTTATGAGATTGTAAATAAGCAGACGGGCAGGGTGAGTGAGGCTAAGCTTGTTATTGTAGGGCTCTTAAGAGGGTGTGATAGAATTATTATTATTATTTTTTTTTGTATTTATTTAACAAGCTCTGCAGGGTCATCAGCTGTGATTTCATGCATAAAACATCACAGTTGATAAACTGAATCTCATGCGTGATACTTGGAAAACATTTCAGAATGGCACCTAAGGATCAAAACAGTTCAGCTTTAACTGTGCAGTTTGTCAGGTGTAAAAACCTCACTTGCAGTCAACACGCACGGTCACTACAGCATCACGTAGAGGCTGGACCAAGACGAAAAGAGACTGCAGTATATATATGGGAAAACTATGTAAAAACTGCTAAATCCTTTCAGCCCACCATAAACCAAATACATAGTTAGCGGAAGTTTGAGAAGTATGAATTTTAAATGTATGGTTAAAATTAACATTATAATTAAAATAAAACATTTTGCAAGTAAAATAATATATATATATATATATATATATATATATAAATCATCTTATTAACTACATTACAGTGAAACAAAAAGTTATTGTATAATATAATAAATATGAATACTGGCTATAGTTTATGGATAGGCTTGTTATGATAAACTTTGGTTGTTAGTAAAAATTTTTTTACAGCAATTCAGTTTTTACAACTACAACTAAAATAACATTTCCGTAAATCTATCAGAATTCTCAGAGATAGATAGATAGATAGATAGATAGATAGATAGATAGATAGATAGATAGATAGATAGATAGATAGATAGATAGATAGATCTGCCTCAGCGTGTTCATGTGTTTACAGAAACAACGCTGCTAAGATTAAATGAAACAGGCTACATCGCGATACTGATGGCTTGGACAGATTCGGTAACCAGGACAACGCCTCATCCTCCGCATCATGGACCACAACACCGCGAAACACGGGTGTCACGCTCGCCCACACACACTGAACATCAGAAAGCGGAATGCTTCGTTCAGTTTGCACACTCACACACTGACCTGGCGGATGCGGTTCTGGTGTGGTGGAGAGCTTCCATCGGGCGAGGTATTGTTGGATGAGGCCATCCTCACGTCTCGGACGGAGCCGCCCCTGCTCTGACTTTCTGCCGAGCTTTTCGACATTGATGCTCAGCGCGTGATGATGTCCACGACACGGAATCTGGCAGTCCCGATACTGCTGTTGTCGAGACCCGGCCTCAGATGACAAGACTGAAGCTCTGACATATGTTGTGGTTGTATTCGGGAGTGGGAGACAGACGCACGTCCTGTGGCGTGACGGTGCGGTGCGGGTCTCACGCCCGGTGTCCTGCGGCACTGCTGCTGCTCACATGCACAGGATCCGATGTGCGGTGCTGAAACACTGACCGAGATGGAGAATGAATGAGGCTTACTAACGATAAGTCAGAGATAAATATAGGATGGTGTAAGAAAGTCGCAATACGCGCTGTGTTCTCATCGCTGTGTTTAGTAGCCGCCTCCTGTGCTCTCTCTCTCTCTCTCTCTCTCTCTCTCTCCCCTCCTCCATAAGCCAAACCTCCACTTAGAGGCACACATGACGAGGCAAAATCAAAATCGATTAAATAGCTTGGATTTTTGAATATATAGTAAACCCAAAGTTAAATCACAACTAAAATGATGTTTTTTATGACTGCATTTGGTAGGAAATTATCAAGTTATGTTTTTTTTTTTTTGCTAGATTTTATCTGAGCGTTAACAGCTCCTTTATTCCTATTTAATAGCAGGTTTTCATTGTGACAACTTACCCCAAATAGCAAGTTGCCATAAAACATTGTTAAATTAATCATAAACATATAAACTATCCCTGAAAGAGCTTTCCAGCCAAATAGACTAAACATTGATTTACAATAGAAATTTTGACCGGAATAAATGAACAATTATAGCCTCAGCATCTCCTATGTGTATTATCTATCTATCTATCTGAGTATGTAATGTCAATGTATTGACTTTCTTGGCATTACAAAAAGTCCCAAATTATTATTATTTTTCCATCTGAATATTCTGTTGTGGTACTCTGAGATGTGCCTCATAGTGAAAGTAAAACAGGCAGCAAAAGACAATATATAGAATTAAAAGGATAGTTCACATTAAGTTGCTGGTCCCCATCGACTTCCATACTATGGAGAAGAGAAGAAGGGGGAAAAACAGTATGCAAGTCAACGGGGACCAGCAACTGAAGGTGAAGTGTGAAAAAGTTTTTTTAGGCCACAAACAGACATTTTTGGAAAATATGCTGTGTAAGAACAATTATAGCAACTGGATGTATTATGGTTATGATCGCTTTCATTTTTCAAACACCACAAGCAATAAAAATATACACTTTATTAAACATCTACTTTGGAACAGTACTGGACAACAATAACAAAATGATCATAATGAGGAATAAAGACACTAATAAATTGACACTGAAAACTCATTTTCTAACTTAAGCTTTCTCAGTACAGATTACTTAAGGTACCATTTCAACAAGAATCATCACTTTTGCTTTTTATAGTGGTTCTGCTTACACAGAAATAAACTTGAACTGATCTGAAACCACAGCTAAGTTGTTGATCAGCACTCAGGAGTCACTATCTAAATAAACTGGCAAATTGAAGGACCATTTGCTTTCAAGTAACTGGGTTAAGCAAATATTTGAATGGCAACGCAGAAAGCACAACTGTAAATAATATATGTAACATACTGAACCCTCAGCAGCCGTAACTCATTTTTCTATGGACAGACAGTGTAAATGAAAGAGATTCAGGTTTGGAAAGGCACAGTATTGCTTGAAAATGTTGATTCTCAGGATGAAGAAATCTCAATTTGATTTCACTTTTAATGTATGACTAAGCAGTTTTTATAAAAAGCATGTGTTTCCATTCATTTTAATTGCGGTAATCCAATTAAAGGGAAATGGTTACATTTAATTATCCAATACAACTTTTAGAAATGCAAGGGTAATTTAGGTTTAAGAAACAAACCTTTCCTGGGCTTTGAAGCATTTTCAATGAACCAGCAGCACCTAACAGCATAATTTAGTGCAGTATAATCGGTTTCTGACCCCACTAAACAACATTTACAGGAAGTCATTCTGAATAGCTTATCATTCACTCAATATACATCAGACAGTAGCGAGTTGGTCCAGGTTGTCCTGGGAACGGCTGGCGAGGTGCGCCTCTAGTATCTCTCCAAACAGGTCTCTCTTCAACAGATTGTATGCCATTGGCAGCAGCTGACGTACCACTTTATAGAAATACTACCAAAAGAAAAAAGAAAAGAAAATAGGCAATGGGCAGTTGTCTGGGAGAACTCTGTGTCATAAGAAACCTGTCAGAAATGGCTATTAAAGTGCAAGGACACACTCTTTGGAAGATAGCCTTGGATGGCAAGCAGAAAGCTATTAAAGGTAATAGCTATGGAGGCATTATAAAATGTTCTAAGTCTCTCTGGACATAAACAAGGCATAATGCAAAAACGTAAAAAGTACAGCAACTGTATGCAAATCTGTATGTGGTTTAATACACATTCTGGTTGAAATGCTCGTCTTGGCAAGATATTAATATAAGCAGTTGGTTATATCATCAGTCAATGCACAGACGGGAAAAATCTTCTATTTCTGTGCATTATGTCATGCAATGTAAATCTAGTCTAAAAGACCCGCTGAGGTATAATGACCTCTTTAAAATAAAGAACTTATACAAAATATCTACCATAAACATGGTAGGGTCAGGTCAAGGTTATTTAAGGTTATTTTATTACAATCTTTTATTTCTATTAGTATTAAATTCACTTAAGCTATTTCTATTTAAATGAAAAATGTAATTGTTATTTTTGATTATTAATTTGCATTAATATATACCTTTTTAAATAGATAAATAAAACATTTAAAAGTGTGTTCAATAGTAAATTGTAAATTAGTTGTTCCTGTGGTAGAGACTAAACTTTTGGCATCCAGATACTTAATGCAAAGACAACTGCAAAATAAATTTAAATATAAAGGAGCATAAATATACATATTTGTAAGTATTTAGGTTTGAACATCTGTTGTAGTGTTGGTTGTACAGTATGTGTGTGTGTGTGTGTTAATCTTACGTGAGAGCCATAACAGAACAGATCAATCCCAAGCTCATAGCCCATGCCATAATCACATTCATCATTGGCGAACTGAACAAAGGTGATCATTTCCTGAATGGGCGCGAAAGCTTTCATCCTCTCCTCATCATCTTTGGCCTCTACAATCGTTTTGCAAATCTTCTTCAGACTTGCTACAGGTAAACAAAATGAAGAAGGAAAAATTAAATGTAAATCAAAGTCTTCTTTCTGATTCATCTCCCACTACACAGTTTAATATTGATGATGCAAAATGCAAAGCAATATCAGCATTTTCACAAAATAGCCAGTGTAAATTAACATTTAAATAAGGGTTGTCAGGACATGCATTTTTTTAATTACATGTGCTGATTAATAATTTGCATATAATTTACCCCCAAAAAGATAATTTAAAGTCATTGTGTTAGATGAGAAAATCATTAAATAGACATTACAAAAAGTAGCTTTAGAAATAAATATTTTGATTCAACACTGCATAATTAAATCATTTTACTGGGTAGTTTTTTTCCATAATCAATAGCATCAAAGTAACATAACATTAAATCGACAGCATTAAAAGGAAACACAAGCTAAAACAGTTGTGTGAGATTTTCAGGCTTACCATCCGTTTCTGGCAATTCTCTATATCCAACATCATTTTTATCCACTGGAACCACAATTCCCGCTCCATGAAATGTCTTTGTGACCACCTGCAGAAAAAAAGATAAATAAATAAAAATCACTGGAAATTAATTTTATTAACTGCTGACATTAAACTTTACAGTGATAAAGGGGTGTTTCTGTCAAACCGTCTTGCATCACATTACAAAACACACCTTTCTTTCTCTTTGTCTCATTGCTTTAGTTTTCTGTTCCAGAGGCAAATTTAACCTCTCAGCCTCTCGCTTCAAATCTTCTTCTAACCAGTCCAAATCTGCTTCATTTTTCTGTTGTCCCCTCTCCTTCTTTTTCTTCTGTAAAAACAGCCTAGTGTGGCAGGAGAGAGAGAGAGTAACATTATGCAAAGAGAAAAAAAGAATATATATAAACTACACCACATTTTGATAATTATTTTCAAATTTTAATTTAATAAATTCATAAATCATCACACCAAAGGACCATTTATAAATTAGACTAATGATGGCTACAAGTGTTAAAAATGGGGGGAAAGAAATGTGAAATATGAGTATACTTTGAAAACGTTGAGGACGCGGCTGTGCATGAGACAGAACGGAACAGGGAAAGTGAAGTATACCCGGACCTTTAGTGGTCAGCTGCTGTAGAGCATGCCAAAATCAAAATTACTGATGAGATGAAGATGAAAATATCTAGTGGAAAATGATATGTCATCGTCCATCGCAATGTTTCACTGTAGACATCATCTGATGCCAGTTTGGTAGACATCGCCCAAAACAGCAACCGGCTAAAGCATCTATACCTATTTTAATTTATACTTGTATTATTTACTGAAGACACTCACAGAACAGCTGCAAAGATGTTGTCCCCCATCTGTGTGATGGTACAGCCCTTCTTGGCTTCATTCTCCCCAATGAACACAGGCAAAGCATCAGGTGAATCTCTGAACAGGGACACATGTACAGTGAGAAAATCAAACTGAAACACCTTTTATGTGTCAAAAATAGCTACTGCAATAACCCTTGCAACTTTTTTTTTTTTTATCCAATTAAAAAATTAATGTATTTTACAGGTAAACAGTCACCTGAAGTAGCCCATGTGGTGCTGGGTGTCAACATTGCCCTGTATGATGGTCTGGAACTCTGGGGGATCATAGAAATAACGCCAATGTAGGTGAAAGTTGGGTTGAGAGGAAGATGAGTTTTTGTGATTTTTGGACAGGATATCAAACGGGCCAACTAGCCGAAGCCCAAGTGTTTCCTTTAGGGCATCTGTAAAGCACAGAAAAACCAGTGTAACCAGTGTATTTGCTTTAAAATACTTATATGTTGAAAATTATTATGATAATAGTGAAAAATAAATAATAATTTAAAAAAAAAGTGAATAGTGCTGGTATGGATATGGAACCCTCAATATAAGACAGATACCTTGAGGACAGTCAGCACTAAGACCCTTGCAAAATTCCCAAAACTGGAAAAAATCATCAGGCATGCGTAGCTTGTACAATCGTTCCACTTCTTCTCGCATTTCAGCCGTCTTTTCATCCCTCTGGCCTTCTTTTGCTTTTTTCACCTCCCCGTTTGGTGTTTCTGTCTGGAACAGGCAATAATAAGTTTGAAGAAGTTACACAGGAAGAAATAATTTTTTAAGTGATAAAATATAACAAACAGAAACCAGCTTTTTCACGTTAGCAGCAAATAGACTGAAATAATTTTTCTCTTGATTAAATTGCCTTTATAATTTGTAAAACTTATTAAAGGATGATGGGTTTGTTTTTCACCCACAGCATTAACTGTTTTAGACTTAAACTAAATGATTGTAATAAGGAACACTTCAGTCTTGTAAAGAAACCAGTTATCTACAGTTATGCTGAAATAGGAAATAGGTGTGCAAGTCAGATTAATATTTGTAATGGTCACAAATATATGTAATGTCTAGCTAATGTCAGATGAAGCTTTTGCACCTGATCCAATGTTCTGATACTGACACAACATTTTGGGTAAAACACTGCAGCTAAAGAATACTGAAGTCACGAAAAGACATTTACATGATGATTATTGACATAATATTAAAAGCACGGATTACGCAGGTTGAATGTACAAACAAAACAACCGAAGTGTAACGTTAGTGGATGATGTTAAAGGCATATGAGCCAAAGTCATTCACAAAACGAGCAGCACATCACCTCTCAGTAAATACTCAACGTAATAGGTTAACTGACAACTTTACTGTGGCTGGCCACGAATTGATGAGGGTTTTAAGATGTACCTGCGGCGTAGATCTGGGTTTTCTTTTCCCGCGCCCCGCCATGCCTGCTGATTTTTCCCGCATTCCCTACGTAAAGCAGCGGCCACAGTAGAAAACTTCTGAACATCCGGTAGCGATTTCAGAATAAAAGTTGTGATTTGCTATTATTATTATTATTATTATTATTATTATTATTATTATTATTATTATTATTATTATTATTATTATTATTATCATTTGATTTCCTACTGAATAAGAAGCAAATTTATATTATAGAACTGGCTTTATTTTCAAATAATACAGAGCAGTGTTTATATTATTTTCTAATATGCTTTTAATATGCTTGTCTACTGAAATAGCAATTATTATTATTATTATTATTTTTTTTTTTTTATTATCATTTGATTACCTACTGAATAAGAAGCAAATTTATATTATAGAACTGGCTTTATTTTCAAATAATACAAAGCAGTGTTTATATTATTTTCTAATATGCTTTTAATATGCTTGTCTACTGAAATAGCAATTCAAATATAAATACATCAGATTCATAATTAATGTAAACCATGTCAGACCTGAAAAAGTTGTTTAGTGGAGACCTCAATTTCTAGACGATTCATATGAAAATTTTAGAATAGTTTTTTTTTTTTTTTTTTTATAATAATAATGCCTAATAAATATTTTCTGTTTAATGTTAAGGCTAGAATTTATATTCATATTTATCTTCTAGCCTAATCATACACGTAAATATCAATTAACAATTTATTTTATTTTTATTGTTTCATGCAGTACTGTATTCATAGCAGTGTAAATGAGAGCACATGACGTGACACAGAGGGAGGCGACAGACGGAGTTTAAAAGGATCGGTCAGTGTTAGAGACGCGCTAGTAGCAAATAAATCTGTTCGTAGAAGTTTTCAGTGACTCAGACTCTGGACTCACAGCGGGAATAATGATGTTCTGCAGAGTGGCTTGGCAAAGACTTGCGCCTCTGGCACGCAAAACACTCACTCCTTTCAGCAATGGTAAGAAAACATCGATTTTTCCAAACCATCATTCAATCCATATTCAATGCAGTTTCGATTTTGCAAATTAAATACACTAGCCGACAATAAATAAATAAATACGTTTTTAAAAAGCACGTTGAAAATTCTTTGAAATATGAAATGGAAATTGGGAAAATTTAGAAAAAGTCATTGACACTTTTGGACACTTTTAATTGGTCTCTTTTAGGAGGTGTATCAGTGGTTTTACGACTTGCAGAACAGTGCAATTCAGAACATTGAGTTCTGATAGCCTATTTGTTATGCAACGTGAGATATGCTCATTAAATTAATCCATTTCTATATTCTCTGCATTTAAATTATCATTATAGATAGAAAATGCAATATTAAGTCTCTCTAGGGATTTCATAAATCAATATACTGGAAAGACCTCTTTTGTCTTTGCATTTGGAAGAGTGCTTTACGTAATGGAATATGGAGTCTGTTGTATGTGTTTTTTTTTTCAATGATTAGAAGGTATTGTTTGTACTGTTGTGATTATTTTCATGATTTTATATGGTATTATTTCTTGAACATATTTGCATCATTTGTAGGAAAGTGCTAATCAATAGATTATGTGTGCAGCAACCTGCAAAGTAAATCAACCCATGCATGAAAACTGGAAATTTAGTTTTAATTGGTGCTTTATTCTATGATTGTTAGCTCATTTTTAACATTTCAACCTGCACTGATAAGGAAATTGCATATTATTATCATTTTTAAGAAGAGTGTTTCATTTTGTTTCATTGTTAATTTTGTTTGATATTAGCATTTTTCCTAATTTTGCGTTTGTTTTTAATACAGAGTTTTCCAAAACAAACTGCTGGGACATGTAAACCTTTCCCTGCTCACTCAGTGCATCTGTGGAAAATAGCAGAGTTTGATCTGTTTAAAATTAATTTCCTGCTGAAGGATTCACTCAGTTTGAACTGCGTGCCACGTTTTTTTTTTTTTTTTCGTTTTTTTTCATTATTGTTTTAAAATGTGAAGATATCCTTGTCTGCTTTAACTTTGAGGGCCAGTTTATGCTGACTATGCTGAGCATTTCGTGCATGGTTGAACTGATGTATTCACAAAATCTGCTCAGGCATTTTCTAAAACTTCCCAAATATCTGAAGCAGGCCCTAAGCATGGCTCTCTGCCAATTTGAATTTGCCTTGGGTTCTGCACATTGACATGTCTGCTGTCTCCACACAAGTGGCGTTACGTTATGCCAGTGTTTATGTGTAAAGCTATTACTTTTCAGAGAGCATGACTGTGCACCTGTTGTCCTGGACACCTGCTGGTCTACCTTAACCTAAACAGTCCTTTAACGCATTCAGCCATAAATGAGATTAAATGAGGCACAGTCCATCTTGGTACAGTCACTTTGTCATTGAAGTCGTTCCTAAAATTCTTGTTGGTTAAACTGGAAATAACTATATAAAGTCTGGATTTTGTGATGTGTAGAGTTTGTCCTGTGCATGTGCTCTGGTGTTGCTTTAAGAGAGTGGATGGGAGAAGCAGTTTAACTGTGGGACATTGTGTTCTCTTCTGCTGCTTCATTGCAGCTACACAGAGGATGTGTTTGCCTAAATGCATGCACAGACACAAAAGCCAAAAACGCAGGCTTGCTGCATCAGGTTTGTCTCGTCCACTGTAACTTTGCATGTCGCTTAAAATATCCACCTATCAAACTCATTCTCTGATACAACTTTAATTAGTGGCACAATTACTGGTACTGGTGAAAAGAACATTACAACAACGGATTGTAACAAATACAGTACAGCAGACTTTATTCAGTTATTCGTTTCTGCAAAAATTTTCAAAATTGGATTGATGGGTGATGATGGAAAACAGACACAACTTAATTTGCATGTACTGATAAGTGTTTCCCTTTATCTTTCAAAAGCTGTGATCCCTATGCGACAGATGTCCTTTGGTCTTCCTGTGTCCGGCACAAACATAGCCTACATGGTACTTGGTGGAAGCTCGCTTACTGCTGCTCTTGTTTATGTATGTATTTTTATTTCTTCATCCTGTTTTAGAATACGTTGTTAATATTATAATATTTTTTACAAAAACTAAAATCTAAACCCTTTGTCCTCCTTACAGGCTTATAAGACCATAAACTCTGACAGTGCAAGATATAATGAAAGAATTGCTCAACTTGAGGCCAGACCTAAAAGTATGTTTTTATTTTTTTTATTTTTTTTGTGGCATAGAGCAACCAGTGCTGTTGGTTTTCATTTTGCCTGTTAAAGATCACAGTTAATCTTTCAACATCAGTAAAGTGGAAATAATTTACACAGACAGCTGGAATTAGATTCCCATTCAGAGATCTTTCATTGTTGGTTTCATTGAATTGATGGGTGCCGTGAGGCAGGGTGTCACGTGTTGCTGCTGTTTGCTGCTGGTATGTGTATGTTACAGTTCTTCAGGCCTGATCCTGTGTTTGAGGTTACTCAGCAGCCGCTAAGCTAGCTACATTTAGAGCAGCTTTCACTTGTTTACTTCTCCTGTTTGCGTGCTGCTAACCACCTTACTTTTGTTCTCCCATCAGGTGAGGAGGGTGAGTATAAATTTAACCATGTCTTAGCAGCATGTCTGTTTTTGAGTTTTCAATATAAAACTTTTCTATACATTTTGGTCTGTCCCATTTTACTTGTTTTGCCTGCAGCAATGTGTTTCACATAACTCAGAATAGAAGCACTTTTCCAATATTAGTTGCACAACTTTTTAGCGTTTGCAGAAAGTTTAAGTTATGGCAATTAAACATAAGCATGATTGATGACAGCCATGGAACTTTATACTTGGTAAAAGTGCTTTCATATTATTATCATCAAATGTTATAAATTTACACTACTATGAGAGGTTTTTTTTTCTTTCTTTCTTTTTTTACTAAGTTATATTGATCAAAAGTGACTGGGAAAGACATTCTAAATGCTACAACGATTTCAATTTGACTTTTTGGAAGATGGCTTTTTTTTTAAGCAGCACAACTGTTTTCTACAGAGCCCCGCACATGACATACAAGAAAAAAAATGAATAAATAGTGTGCAAAATGTACTAATTCGTTCTCTCGATATTCTAAAATGTGCGCACAATTTACTAATTCGTTCTCTCAATTTATAAATTGTGTGCACGATTTAGCAAATTGAGGGAACAAATTATTAAAATAAATTGAGGGAAAGAATTAGTAAATCATGCACACAATTTATAAATTGAGGGAACGAAATAGTAAATTGTGCACACACAATTTAGCCTAATATTTTTTTCTACATGCCATGTGTGGGGCTTTGTAGTGGTCAACACTAGTAATGAGAAATGTTTCTTGAGCAGCAAATCAGAATATTAGAATGATTTCTGAAGGATCATGTGACACTGAAGTCTGGATTAATGATGTCATTCAAAGGAATTAATTACATTTTAAGATACATTAAAACATACATTTTACATTATAATAAAAAAAATAATCACTGCTTATGATGTTTGCCTGGTGATGGGTCTGCATTGTCTTGAGCATCCATGCAGGTTCTTAATTCTGAGGCATAGCGCAAGTACGTTTCACTTTGAGCTCCCAAAATTTTTCTAATGCTAACTCTAAGAGCTTGGATTCTTTGAAGTCTAATCTTACTGAATGGTTTCCACTATCTATGTGCACATCATCCTGTTCTCATATTCTCTCTAATGGTGTTCTATTAATGACCGATAGATTAGCAACATTTGATGCTAACCCTCTTTATTTAGCATAATAACACATTTCCTAAGTCTGCTTTAACTTTTTAATCACACTTGATCTTGGATTCTCTTTGGATCATATTGGCGTTTCTTGAAGACCTGCTCACTGTATTCCATTTAGGAGCAGCGACCGAGGTGGCTTCAGTAGCAGAAGCAGCTGAACTTGCTACAGTTGTTGAGGCCACAGCAGCACAGCCCATCATTGAGGTGATTAAAGCAGAGGATGAGCAGACCCCAGACCCTGTGGATGCAACACTGGATGTTGGGGCAGCAGCCACCAATGTCGAGGCAGTAGCAGCTGATGCTGAGGAACCTACTGCACCTGTTGTTGAGGATGTTGCTGCTGAAGCTGCTTCTCCCAGTGCTGAGACAACCGGTGAGGCGTCTTCTGCTGAAGAAGCAGTCTGAATCCCCAGCAGAGTAGATATGTGATTCTTCCCAACCCACCTTGGAACGCTTCATTGACTTTCATACTCCAATTTTTGTACTCCTTTTAACTGATTGACTGTGTCCTCTGCACAAAAAAGATATGTCCCTTCTGATTTCCACAGGATGCTAATCCCACAGATGAGGAGGAGGAGAGGTTGAGGAAGTCCAAAAATCATTGGGAACGCTTTTAAATTCCAAACAGCGGTTTTATCAACCCATGCTGTGTTTTGATGCTTCAGTAGCTAATGTAAATCGCATATGTTTTTTTAAACATCTCCTCCTTCACATCCAGTGGATATGCCTGCTGTAAAACTTGTTGCTGTGTCCTTGCTGTATAACATTGTGTCCCATACATGTGCAGGGAGACATGTTTCTTAAATAGCTTCATTTTGACAGTGACTTTTTACAATAACTGTAATTTTAACTGGAAAAAGAAAGCTCATCAAGACAAATTTTTAATGATAGTTTGACAAAACCTTGTTGTCTTAACAAAGTTTCATTTCAGCCTTATAGACAGACAGAGAAACAAAGATCTGTTTGAAATGTCACCTAACCATCTCTAGCCGCTTTAGGTAAATAACTAGAAGAATAACAAATTGCAATAAATAGTAAAAAACTAAAATAAATGAATACTCATGAAATAAAGGACTGTTTTGCACAGCAAAAAAAAAAAAAAAACCTCAAAAAGTCTGATTCCGGAAGCGTTGCGCATTTGATTAAAAACTAAGTGGACAGACATGAATACTTCATTTATATATATTTATTCTTATACGGTAGAAGAACACTTGATTGACTTTAGGGTGGCCAAGAATTTTGCCCAATCATGACACAATAATATGTGTCCTAAATGTTTTTGGAGGCTGCACATGCATTAAAAATCACTGTGGCCTAATTAACAATGTTTTTGTACCTGTGAATGTTCTCTCTCAGTTACTGGGATGGAGGAAATCCACTGTGCCTTTTACTTTATTATTATTATTATTATTATTATCTTAAATATCTCTTAATAGAGTTGGGTCCGAGTCCACCTTTGTCGAGTACGAGTCAAGACCAAGTCCACAAACATCGAGTCCGAGTCCGAGTCCGAGTCCAAAAGGGGCCGAGTTGGACTCAAGTCCGAGTTCTTAAAGGCCGAGTCCGAGTCGAGTCCGCCCGAGTCCAGAAAGTAATTAAATTAAAAAAGATTATAAATTGGTATTGTACATTTTTACATTCTATTAATATTTTAACCTTTCAACCCATTAAACCAATGGCAATATAAAAATGTAATAAAAAAATACCACTGTTACATCTAGTCATTGCCATTGAACATTTTTATTTTATGTCAACAGAACTAGTTTCCTATCAAAAAAGGTTTCAAAGGTTTTATTGTATTACAAGTGCATGAAAATACAAATGAACCTATTTTATTATTGTATCACACTATATTGTCCTCCAGTTAAAGATGGCATTTCAGTTATTTAATGCCTCTCCCCCACATTTGACAGAGGTAAAGTGCAGCCAGTGAGGAGATCCTTAATGATGACATTATGAATTTCTTGTTGTCTTGGAGAATTTGCATCATAGAGTTGCATTGCTTGTTTGGTCAAATCCTGCAATGCTGAGCTGTGCAGCATCTGTTGGTTGCTGCTGCTGTCTTTGGTAGTCGGTTGCATCGGTTTTCGGATAACCAGTACACTGAACCGAAAACCGTTTCTTTCGGAGGCGTCCGATTTGAGAACCGATGAACTGATGATACTGCGCATGCGTGTAATTTTTCAAGTATTTTGTTAAACATCGGAAAGTTTGATAAAACTATATAAAAAAAATTATATATATATATATATATATATATATATATATATATACACGTTTTTTTTTTTTTTAAGATAGGGGCTACATGTTTCTAATCTGTATATTGTAGATTATGTATGGGCCAAAGGGGTTTTCAGGGAAGTTGGACAACAATTAAGACTCTAAAGACTCCATGTTTAATATGAATAAGGGATGATTTATGGAATATCTGTACTGTATTTATAGTTAATGAAGACAGATTCACAAACTGAGTTTGTAGTAAACAGAACATGAACACGAGTAGAGCAGCTGATGATAGTGAACTGCAGCATGTGCCGGTGTCCTGACATTTTATCCTACCCTGTCAGATTTTCCTACCCGGGTTTTGAGCGATTCTCGTTCTCGAGTCAAGAACCGGTTGTATCAGTTTTCAGATCATCAGTAAACTGAACCGAAAACCGTTTCTTTCGGACGCGTCCGATTCGAGAACCGAGGAGCTGATGATACTGCGCATTCGTGATTCAGCATGAAGCCGAATGACTCACAGCGCGTCTGAACCGAACTGATTCTTTTGGTGATTGATTCTGAACTGATTTTGTGCTAATGTAATGAGTGCGGGTAAACCGAGGGCTTGAATGAAGGGCAATCTGACGAAACGTAAGTTCATTTAATAACAAATACATCGCAATGGATTATGTATCCGGTGAACTGTTTTTTTTTTCAACTGGTTTATTGAAACAAACCGTCCGAAAGAACCGGTTCGCGGAAAAGAATCGAACTTCCCATCACTAATCCACATTGATATCCAGTGAGTGGTGCGTGTGTTTCGTCTGCAAGCATGAGACTTCTGCCTGCCGGTGTGGTGCAGTAAAATGACAGAAGGGGAGACATTCATTAATTTATCATTTCAATTTTATGCTGGTTTTATTGTTTCACATGACGTGGACTCGACTGTACTCGGAATATTCTCCGAGTCCAAAATGTTCAAGTCCGTGTCAAGTCCGAGTACAAATTCACCCGAGTGCGTGACAAGTCCGAGTTCATTCAAAATTGGACTCGAGTCCGGACTCGAGTCCGAGTCCAAGTTCGAGTACCCCAACTCTATCTCTTAAAATTTGAACTAGGAAACATAATTCCAGTGTTATTTACATGACATGACACTGGAGACATTTGCTCTTAACCTTGATGCTGTTTTTCACTGTTGATGCTGTTCTTTGACTCGACCAACTAAGAACTGAAGTTGATTTCAGTTTTCAAAACTGAAAAAAGAATTTTATTCCTTTAATAAAGTTTTTAAAATATGATTTTTGAGTCTGAATTCAGTGCCTTTATGTCATGAACTGTAAAAGAAATGTATAAGCAAATTGTCAGTGTATTTACTTTGTATTTAGTATTTCTGTATATTGTGTACATTTGTGGAATAACACCATATTGTGTATGATGCTTTGCTTAGTTTTGATAATCCGCTTTAAATGTTTCTACATTCCTGTGAAATCAAGATTAAACCACATTTCCTTGTTTACATTGGCAAATTTTATCTTAAAATTCATTTTTGTAATGACTAAGCATCTTACAGTTACTCGGGGGTAAATCTCTTTTTTGCAGAAACACAAAACTCACACTCACAATCACACTCTTTCAGACTCTCTCTCTCTCTCTCTCTCTCTCACACACACACACACACACTAATAGCAGGCCCAGACAGGAGGACAGAGTGAAGGTATACACTGGACCTACAAAGTCCACACTTTTATTATCCCTGGGTCCAGTGGACCAGAACATCCTGTATGTAATATAAATGTGTGTGTAATATAAAATTTGTTCTGATATAATTCTTCACAGGCCTTGTGTCTGAGTAAAAAAAAATATATATATATATCATACAACTATAGGTATTGTAGCTATATAGATTGCAAACATATGTCAAGGACATGATATTGATATATTGAGAAATTTAAATCAAAAGGCAACTGCTAAATCCACAAATGTAGTGCTATTTTAGTATCATTGGTATACTTATATTGTTTTTTTTACTACCTGTGTTAGATTGTATTATTATTATTTTTTTAAGTTTTAGTAATTTTGTGACTTTTTTCTTATTTTTATTTTTCATTTATTTAGTTGTATAGGTATATTAGCACTTAAACTAGACAAAATAAATTATCTGAAATTATTATAATGTTTTAAAATATTTTATTTCAGTTAATGTTTTATTATTATTATTATTATTAATACATTTTTAATGGTTTGATTTTTTAGAATCCCCCTCATCATCAGAGAAAAACACAATGAAAAACTTATAACAGAAAAAGCTCAAGTAAAGGTAGAGGTAGAGGTAACAGGTCACATCTGAAACCAGAAGGAGGAGAACTGGAAGAACTGCCTTCAACAGTAAACACACATAGAAGAAACTACTTTTGTGGCAGATGACCTTATCGAGTATGAGGGAGACATTCCTATTGTGGCTGAAGTTTATGTTGAAAGCTTTGCTTCATCAGAGGAGGCCTCTGTTACAGAGATGGAGAACATTTTGGAATTGGAAGAGTCTGTAAGCCCTATAGTGATGCTGTCAGAAGACGACACCATTTCTGGAGCTGCAGAGGCAATGCCAAAATCAGTCAAGGCAATAGGTCAGAAAATGGATGAAGATAAAGCATTATGTTATGAGCTAACTGAAGCTACAGAAACAGGATATGAAGATATCACAGCACCATTAACAGACCTGGATGATGCATTACAGGCTATAGGCACAACAGAGGATGCAGAAGAAGTTTATGTTGTGGAAACGATGTTGAATGCTATGGAGGAACCTAAATCAGTTGAGGCATCAGATGAAGGTAATATAATTAGGGCACTATAAAGAAATGGTTCACTCAAAAAAGGAAATCTGATGAACATTTACTGACCTGCAAGCCATCCAAGATGTCAATGAGTTTGTTTCTTTATTAGCACAAAGTTCAAGCAACTGATAAAAAAACATCACAACAGCTCACAAGTAACGAACATAACTCCAATCAACCAATTAATGCCTTGTGAGGTCAAAAGTTTTGTGTTTGTAATAAACAAATCATAATTTTAACATTTTTAACTTCAAACTGTTTCTTCCAACATAACATACTAAAGTCTTCCATCCATAATATAGCTTTCCTCTGTGGTAAAAGTCTCATCAGAAACAGGAAAGAAATATGTATGGAGCATGTTTTATTTTTGAGAACTATTCATTTAAGGACCCTCTTTAGACCAGGATTTTACCCAAACAAGTACTGATGTACAGTAGAAATCCAGACTGCACACATATTTCTGAAGTAGAGTTGATTTATTTATTTTTAATTGGATGTTAGTTTTAGACATTCAGTCATGTTTGATGCTGATTTTTTCCACAGCTGCTGAAAGTGGAAATATTACAATGACCAGGCACAAGCCTAAAGTCAATGTACCACAGAACCCGACAGACTGAAAGAGAGCGAAATCTGTGACATAATACAGTACTGCTGTTATAGTAAAAAAAAAAAAAAATTGGATTTAATTTGTGTTTCCACCTCAAAATGTTAAGGTAAGTTCCTACTAAATATTGTAGAACTGCTAAACTACTAAATAAACATAATTTTCTGTAAAGTTGCTTTGTAATGATTTGTATCGTAAAAAGCGCTTTAGAAATAAACTTGAACTGAATTGAAAGTTGACCCCTCTACCTTAACTGACCATTGATGACACAAAATCTCACATTTAGTGAATTACTATGATCTTAGTTTTGTCATTTACAGTTTTACAGCTTACAGTTCTAAGAAGTCAATAGTCTCATTATAATTCAGTTCAGAGTTGATTCTGTTCAGTTTAATAACTGTAAAGTTCATCAATTGTACATAAAGGTATTATACAGTGTAGTTTTTATATGTACCTGTGAGTGCTGATAGACTCGTGCTCCACTGCACAGTGAACAAACAAAATATACAAGATAGTAGTTTTAAATTTGCCATAACAGTGTGCAATTTGGTGTGTATATGGCTTATCATTTGATGATTGTGTGTAGTTACTATGCAAAAATAAATTTTTTTTTATAAGAACTAAAAAACTTTTGAAAGCGATGTTTGTAGTTATGTGTGTATGAGTGTAGTAAAGAGGAGCTGTAGTTTCAGAAATTCTAAGCAATTTTAAAAAACATAATCTGAAAAACAATGTTTGTGAGACTTAGCTACTTAAGGCAGTTTTTTGTAAATTTGGTGTCTCTTGAAATTAGTGACACTGTATTATGTTGAATAGCAAAGGTTTTGTGTCATGTTAATGAGGGATTTGGGGATACAAAATATTGAGGTCCTAAATGGCACGTATATGCTTACGGGAAAACTTTCACCAGCAGGAGATGTAAAGCAGCCTCCCATTGTTTCAGATGCTGTGATGAGTGGAGGTTCAATCCCATATGAAGTCTAGTGACTCACTTTGAGCATGAGAGAGTTTCACCCACTATTAATGGTGTTCTACTAACAAATTATTAATGGCGTTCTACTAACAAATTATTTAGAACAGGGGTGTCAAACAATTGTTTTTTTTTTCACATAAAATAATTTGTGTTTGACATTGATATAATTGGTACATTAGAAATTATGTATGATTGTATGTATTTAATTATATCAGAGATCAAACAGCAGGTGGCGCTACATGTATTTTTTTGTCATTATACAAGAAAACATAAAATTACCAAGTAATTATTTGTCCAATAAAACGAGAACATGAAGATTAATATATTTATTATCTGCTATGTGATGTATGCCCACTTTAGTTGAATAAAAATCCAAAATGTAGTATTTTGTTATTTTATTGAACTGAAAGCCATCTTAAACAATGAGGAGTGCATAAGGAGACATGACTATTTGAATTGAGTTCAAAATTAAAATAATAATAATATAATAATGGTTCTACAGTTTATAGTTTATTTATTTAAAAGGTAGGCTTTATTTGTGTATAAAATTTGGGATCAAAGTGTTATTACGATTCCCGGTCCCGCCCACTCCCTCTGACATTTTTCCTGTCCTGTCCCAATCCCGTGATTAATAGTGATTTTGTTTCCAATCCCGCGGGAAAACTTTACCTGCTGGTGTCGCTGTTGCACAATGTCTCTCTCTCTCTCTCTCTCTCTCTCTCTCTCTCTCTCTCTTTCTCTCTCTCTCTCTCTCTCTCTCTCTCTCATTCGTTGTCATTCTGCTACATCAAGACTCTGACATGGATTTACTGTCTGCAAACACATCCCCCCATGTCCTCTCTGCTCGAGCATTGTAAAGGACTGAGTTGACTTGGACTAACGTTAGTGGTCTTGGTCTTGTGTCAGCGGCCCATCAGTTAGTGTAGTTCACTGTGTATGTATGTGATTATCAGTGTATGTGATGATCGGTGGGTTAGCGCTTAGCCGCTAGCTGCCACAGTCTGACGGACTCTTACCCACCACAGCCACCAAAATCTCATCGTTTCTTAAGCTTGTGTAAATCAAACAAGCACAGAGTGTGGGTTTCATTTGGAAAATCAGCATTTCAAGGTAAGAAATCTACTTTTGTGTATTCCATACCACAAAGAAACATTGAAAGGGACTATGCGGTTATATTAGCTTAGCTCTGTGTAACGTAGCCAATGGGGTACTTTACGGTGCTTTTTAGTTTCGATTTACAGTATAGAGTAACTCCAATATGTAGTCACATGCTTTATCGTTTATCTGGTTATAAGTGTCTATATTTGTTGTGTTGTGAACTCCTCTGTGCCGTATTTGCTGGCTGGCTAAGCTAAATGCTGGCAAAGAGTTGACAACTATAATAAACATTTACGATTCGCTGTTCGCTTTTCCTTATTTTCTATTAACATCAACCTATATGGAAGTAACGTGTTTAAAATCAAACTAGCATATGTGAATTTAGCTTTGAAATATATCGCTTGTTTGGTGTTCTTGCAATAATGTCAGTGATGCTTCACTGTTCACATGGTTTATGCCCGAGGAAAGCTGTTTTTTCCCTTTAAAGAGCACAGGGATATTTAAAATGATGCTTTCCCATTTAAGGAACCGAGATAACATTGGTGTGTGGTATTTCCTTCAGTGTTTATATTGTAACGCCCACTTATTTGGAGAGAGTACAGCAGGATCTGGGCTTTGTTGTAGTCACTGGTGTAAACAGTGATTTTACACGCACTCTCATGGTAAATGTCAGGATTGTATTTGTTGGCATGTAACAGCGAACAGTGTTACAGTAAAGTGCATGCCTCTGGTAAGATCTCAATATGTAAGGCATTGCTTTTGTGTTTTCATAGGGTTTGATCAGTTCCCTTGGCAAGGCATGATGTTAGTTAATCTTGACTGATCTTTAGTTACATTTAGACCAGGGTTTTTTAAACTGTGGCTCGGGGTCCCCCAAGGGGTGGCAGATAAGTGCTGAGGGTCTATAGAAAATTTGTCAGAAAAACAATAAATAGAAAGATTAAATTTAATTATGTGATGGATAGGAAAAAAAAAAGATTAAAATAAGTTTAAAATGAATTAATAAACATTATATTTAAAATTAGGTGAAAATAAAGAAATTATTAAATAATCCTTATAATAATGAGTAATTTAGAAAAATTACATACATTCCATGACAAGAAGAACAGGAGTAAGATGAAGGAAAAAAATCTTATAAATTCCTACCCCATCCTTATATTAAGAAAATTACAAATTACAAATTAGATGGCCTCACTGACATGACATATATATAAATAAAAAAAACAAACAAACAAAAAAACAACAACGATGCAATAATGACGACTCCAGCAACAAAAACAATGACGAAACCATCATTGTTGTTTTAGTTTTAATGATTTTCACATTCATCTTCGTACAAATTAAATATCTTCTGTTTATACTTATATTTAAATGGAAGAATATTTAACCAACATTTTAAATCATTTTCTAGAAAATTCAATTTTTTTACACCAGAAACTGAAACACACATTTGTTTGAGGGTATTTCCAGCAAAAGGTTGTTTAAAATCATTATTTCTTCTGCTTGTCTCTATATTTACAGTAAAAAGGGTTTGCAATCCATGTGGTAACAGGCAGTGTTTTGCTTTATGAACAACTAATAAAGTTTGTAAAGAAACAAAATCCTTCAATTTGAGTAATCCTGACCTCAGAAACAGTCCTGTAGTATGTTCTCTTGGAGCAACTCCATTAATTATTCTTATAACCCTTTTTTGCAAAATAAATAAGGGCATTAAATTAGTAAAATAAGAGTTTCCCCATACCTCCAAACAATACATCAAATATGGCAAAATAAAGGAACAATATAAGATTCTAATTACCTTAATTTAACATAAACTTTACTTTGCGGCAATGTTTTTACAAATTTTGTTTCTTACATAAGCTATGTGTGACTTTTTCATCAATGAGTACTCCTAAAAACCTAAATTCTGACACTCTCTCAATAATTATTCAATTTAAAGTCAAACGAAACATTATCTGGACATTTTTGATTTGTAAACAACATAAATTTTGTTTTACTTAAGTTTAATGACAGTTTTTTTTTTTTTTTTAAATGTTAATTTTTAATTATTTTAAAATTACCTCAATTCTCAGAGATCCCCAAAAGGTTCGCGCAAAGCTGTTCAAAAGATTCAGTTTCCTTAAACCCCACCTTTCGGTAGCATACTGTGTTCTGATTGGTCAACTGACATAGTTTTGATTGGTTGTTCCGCACACAACTTCACGGTAAACAATGCGTTAGCATCTGTTTGTGGTGAATTATGTCGTATTCCTCTCACTGCGAACCAAACAGTAAAATAAAAAACTGTAACAGTCTCGCTGCTTTTTCTTCTGTGTGGGTGTATTCAAGCCGTGTGCTTCAGTTTGAATCTGAATAGCCCGTTCAGCACGGGGGCGTGGTCACATTAGATATAACAAAGGGAGACATGAAAAACAGACATCGCGTTGTTTTCATATGGATTACTTTATCACAGAATATCTGTTTTCGGCAGCACTTGTTTAGTTTTAAAGTAGACATGTCAAGTTTCCATAGATATGTCTCTCATGTCTCTTCGTTGAGTATTCACGGAGTTACACTTCATTTTAATGACGTGTTTGTAAATGAAGATCAGCGCAGACAGCACACATACTGATACAACGCTCGGGAGAAAACGAACACATAACTTCATAATCATACTTCGCGTTGTGATTCAGAGATGCTTGTTGGTCTAAATAAAGTTGGTAATGAACCCTCTTTTATGGCCAAACGCTTTGAAAATCCTGCCTTGTACTCACCGAGATTAGAAAAGCAGTCATCAGTGAAATTTTGTGAACACAGCAAGGATTTGTTGTACTGCTCTGGTATTGTGGTAAAAATGAATTTTAGCCATTGGTTCTTCTGATTTTCATTCTTTGTCAGTGAAAATAAAACAAACATGCCTTTAAAATTAAAAACACACTGTCTCCTCGTCATGATGCTATCACACCAACCAGAGCGTCTGTGTGGGGGGTGGGGCAGGTCAGAGTTCCGTTTCTCCCAAGACGGTAGGCGGAGATTATTATGCAAAGTGTTCCTAGTACATAGAGATGGGCAAAAGATTTGAAATCTATAACGACTCGTTTCAGCGATTCAGAGTCGACTCCTTACTTTAGAAGCCAATAACTTTATAAATTGTGTACTTTTTGGTTTAATTACTTTGCACATTGATTACACTGATGGACAGCTACATCATACACTGTAATACAGGTAATTTTTGATTTCCCATCTGTGTGGCTCTTTGAATGTTTAAAAATATTCTATTAAAATAAATGAATAAACATTAGATTAAAATACATTGTGCAAATAATAAATGTAAGATTAAAATAAATGAGTAAATGCTGAATAAAAATAAGATCAAATTAAATGAGTAAATAAATAAATACAGTACTATGATTAATAGGGGGACAAAAAGTTACAAGGCAACTTAATAAACTAAATAACTTAAATATTTTCCAAATAATGTTTAAGACACATTTTTTAACAATTTTACTATATTAAACTATATTAATATATATGAAATCTTAATACGAAGATTTGGATATTTAGATGGATGCCGCTCACACAAGGATGGTCAAATTAGTGGTATTTAAAATATTGAAAACCCCTGATTTAGGCTGCTGAGAGTGGAGGGAAGTGCTGAAGTCAACAACAGTGGACTTTGATCAACCTAATCAGTAGTTGCTGATTTCAACCGATAAGGTCGGGGAAAGGTGCAGGACCTGGAATACATTTCTTCTCTACATAAGGAATTAGATCTCCTACATGTGTGCTTCCATATAACAATACAATGATAAATATTCTTAAAGCAGATAAAAGATGGGTTATTGAGATAAAGGAGCATGCATGGACAGGTCAAAGGCTGGAGAGATTCATTCATATGAGGGTGGAGCGTAAAAGCACATTTCCGTGTGATGGATTATGTCCTGTATTCAGACGTTGCAGGGTTTTTGATTGAACACCCAGGTGAGCTTCCGTTTGTGCTTTCATTGAATTGTGCATTTTTTTCTAAAGTCCTTAGTGTTTGTTCCACTAAACCAGGGGTAGGCAACTTTGTAAGTAATTCTGAAGACCTTGATTAGCTTGTTCAGGTGTGTTTGATTAGTGTTAGAGCTAAACTCTGTGGGACAGCGGCACTCCAGGATTGATGTTGCCTATCCCTGCACTAAACTGACTTGGGCCTTGTACACACAAATACTTTTTTATTTGAAAAAGCATCTTTTTCTCTCCACACGGAGACAGCGTTTTCAGTCAAGGAAAACAGAGCTTTTTGAAAACGGTCTCCAAAGTGGATACATTTGAAAAACTGCATTTTTGCATTGTAGTGTGGACTATGAAAACAGTGGCTTTTGAAAATGATGACAGAGTTTTAGTCATGTGATGCATATAATACCAAGATATCGGTGTTTATACTGGTATTAGGGTTGTGCCGTTAGATGATAGTATTGTGTATCGATGATAGTCAGAGATATCGATATAAGCAGATTTCTCTGTCGATAATCAAGACGATAGTGGGCTCATTTTCCAATTAATGTATTAGATAATAATAATAAATATTTTTTATTGGGCGGCTTATTATAATTCAGCTATCAAACTGCCCTGCTATTTCACTTCAGCACCGCATTACACACACACACCGCGAGCCCAGGAGGATGCGAGCGTAAGAGGATTAGAGCCTGTATTCGGTGAAGTTGTCCGCTTTGACTCGGATAACTCGTTAAATCCATTAAATGAAAGAGATAGAAAACGAGGAGTTGGTGTCCCACACATTTAATGGCTGGTACACGGCAACGCACTTTTCTCATACAAGAGAGATTAACTCTTTCTTGGCGTTACAAATAAAGACAAAATAATAACAAAGCAGGCAGAACAAACTATCATCCACAGTGGTTCTCACGGGCTGACGATATGGCGATTTGAAAAATTACCATATCGCCCAACACTAACTGGTATTGTACACGTTATTGTGATATGCACTTTCACACTATTGCCAAAGATGTGTTACTTTGTACACTCTTCATATCACAGTCCTGCCAAGGTGAAAACAAATTTTCTCGCAATTGCTATTTGCGGCAAAACATGAGGGCAGTTTAGTATGTGCGACCTGGATGTGTCAGTGAATGGTGGGTTCTTTTCGTATATAAAATAATCCTGTCAGAAGAACTGCATTAAAGATTGTTTTAAACCAAAAACACCATTTTCAAATGCATCCGTTTTAGGGCTGAAAGGATTCCTCGAGTAACTCGATTACAAAAAATTATCGAAGCTAATTCCTCTGTCTCGAAGCCTCTTTTAATTTATTTTAAATCTCACGTCAGGTTCTTTCGCTGGTCTGACAGTCACTTCATGAGCATTTGACCGTTTGACTTGAGTGAAACTAGCATCACATCACATACACAGAACTGTAAAGTATACGTCAGCCCGTCAAAGTAAAAGTCCGGTTTAGTTTAGTTATTGCTGGTTAGTACCAAAAAGTTAAGTTAATTTTCAATAATTAAAAGATAAATTAAATGAATGTTTTACGTGTTTAATGTTTAATGTGCATCTCAGAAAATGCTTTAATAAAACCCCAACTGAATGGCACTTAAATGCACTTAATTCATCTCTCAACTTTATTGTCATTGTTCAAAGTACAAGTACAGACAGAGAAACAATGGGTACTAATTACATGTTTATTTTTGATGTATGCATTGCATTCTATGCATTTAAAAAAAAAAAAAAAAAGGAAACTTAGTTGTTCATTTTAAGAGACCCAGGAGTCTTATTTTCTTTTGCATAATTAATATTGCACTTTAATTAAGCAAAAACACTTTTTATTCGATTACTCGATTAATCGATGGAATACTCTATTTCTAAAATATTCGATAGCTACAGCCCTAATCCGGATTAATGTAGACGTAGCCTTGGACTTAATCATAGGATGATGTTTAAATGCAAATAGTCATATCAGATTACAAATTATGTTTTCATGGAAGCAACATGTATAATAAACTCATGAATAATAACTAAAATTGACTTTCTCAAATGCTCTGAAAACATCAAGATTTTGTAACAAGAAAGTAAATAGGGTAAACATTTGGATTTCATGTTGACTTAAAAATTATAACCGAATCAGACTGGTTTTCCTTGCTTTTCCAGATGCTCCGAGATAATCAAGTGAGGTGAGGTTCAATGTTCTTTGCACCCAGAATTAATAAATGTAAAGCCTTTGTTCCCATTCAGTTTAAATTGTCATGGACTACGATAGTTTTATAGCTGTGCCATCCATGTTCTATTTCTTCATTATTGATTTAATTTTAAATTTTAATGTTTTTTCTTGAATGTCCACAATGTTTAATTTTTTATGTTTTGTCACAATAATGACTCACGAGGAGTTGGACATTCCAGATAACTTTCTAGTGATCTAGTGTTTTATTAAATCATATTAAATTCTGGATTTTTATTTAAATTCTGTGCACTGCTGTGGTGGACTGTGGGAGGCTGACCATAAAACCTACCATTTCATTTTTAGTCATCAAATAGCTGTGTTTGAACGCAGGACAATTTGTCGGCTTTGTGAAACAATTTTATACAAGGTCAGTCAACATTTGGTCTGTGTTTGGCTCAAATATTTGACCCCCACTGACTCATGCACAGTTTCCCCTGTTTGCCATCTGCAGTTTTGTGTGACTGGCTTATTATGTAAAAAACGAACCAACATATCAGTTTTACTTATATACATATTTGTCCTAGAAGTAGTTTGTTGCTAGATTTAGTGAATATTAAATGAAGAGTTCTATCAATAATACCAATTCTGTCATTATTTGCTCTAGAGGTCGACCAATAGTGGATTTTACAGATATCGATAGCTACACTGACTGAGATTAATCGACCGATAGTTTTTCAAATGAATACTGAACGAAACCTAAAATTGTGCTTTACTATTAAAAACATTGCTGAACCATACTTTGTTAATGAATAAAAAAAAATAATATTAATTATATATTGATCATTAAAGTTAGTTCATAGTTTATTATCTATTGTTAACAGAAGCAACTTTAAATTTGAAAAATGTATTAGTAAATGTTGAAATAACATGAACAAAGAACAAAACATCTTTTATCAGCCTTTGTTAATGTAACAAATTGAGTCTTATTGTAAAGTGTTAACATTTCCTTTTAACAGTCATGCTTAATATTTAAAGTCATCTTCAAATATTAAAGGCCATAGCATTGAAATGACATATATGAAGATTGTATGAATACTCTTACACTTTAGTTGCTTCTATTTTAGAACACTTCTATAGTCAAACACCGGGCAAAAGCACAATTCAAGCAGCTGTCTAAAACAGTTGTCATTATGTACATTAACATCGATTTGGGACAAATATAAAGTAATTTAATGGAAAGCTGTGAATGGTGCTCTGTGGTGCGGCAGGATGGTGTCAGTGATTTCCCCCTCTAGAGGCCGTTTTCAAACGTTCTCTCTGACCTTCTCAGCCGCTCCAGCAATGAACGCAACCCAAAAAACTATCGGCATGGATTTTTGCAGATAGTTCCACCAATTGCTATTGGTGTCGATTAATCGAAAAAAAAACCTCATAATTTGCAAACCTTCGTGCTATTATTGAGCTGTATGATTTACATGTGGACAAGTGAAAGGAGATTTTGGGCAGAATGTTCTAGGGATGCACGATCATGATTTTTCATGGACGATTCCGATACCGATTTTTTTGCAAACAAACTGGCCGATTCTGATACCGATTTCTGATTTTTTAATTATCTTTAAGCAACAAATAAGAAAGAAGGAAAGTGTGCAAAAAAAAGATGTTTATTTGGTATTTAATAGGCTTTTAGATTGCCGACGGCCGTTTTCCGATTTATGGCCGGTCAACCGGTGCATCCGTAGAATGTTCATACATCACTGTTCCAGACAATGGTTTTTAAGCTGTTGAGATGTTAGATCAATAAATTGTTACAGAATATTAGTAATCTGCATATTTGACATTGTTTATCAAATGGTTGATTTATGTTATAATTAGGGATGTCAAATTTCGATTATTTCCATGATCGATCTATTGCAGGCACGCAGTCAGCGGTATGACAGGATGTGCAAAAGCCACACACACACACAAAACGCTTTCTCACTTGAATTAAAGAGGTTTTAGTCTGAATAAAATGCTAGTAGCAGGATTATAAAATGAATAGATGCGATTATGATCATTTGATAAAATGAAGAGAGCGCGCCATACTTTTGAGGTCATTTTACTTTGTTGACAGTTTCCAATCCCGCACGGAGAATGCTGAACGCGCATCTTTAAATGGTTTTGTGGTGCTCGTTGTTGTATTTTAAAGAACAATTGCAATGTTTTCAACTGACATTATTGTATAAAATTATCCGAAATGTGGAGCGCGTGTGACTGCGCTGCACATTAAGTGAACTACATCGGCTCTGCTGCACCAAAACACAGTTGCTCACATTAATTTGATCCTGCTGGATTCTGTCCTAGAAAATGTCAGATTTTTAAAAATCCGGCATACAGCGCATTAGATCGTGACAGTGCATGCGTGCAGACGAGGATGAGCGAGCGCGGCTTTGGCTAGATTTATTTGGAGGTTATTGCTCATGTCTCATTTTGGCACAAATCGAAATGTTTCCATATTCGCAATGAATTTGAATGTTAAACTATTATTTATAATGTAAACTAGGCTTGTACTTAACACGCATTCGCATATAGACGGAAAAGATGATCCTCTTCATATGAGCAAAAACGTCCTTGGCATAACAGCAGAGTGGACCAGTATACTACGGTCTATTTAAACTGAATGCTCCAGGAATGTGTCGGTCACAGCGCCTATTAATCGCTGTTTTGAATCCAGCAATTATTTATTTAGAAATGATAAGATCTGATTATGACAAGTGTGGTATAAAAGCTTTCTTTATTAGAGGAATAATAGGTTAACTGGAAAATGTTAGATCGCGACCATGCTTTTGGACCCCATAGTCTTCATTTACGCGGCTTTGTTCTGGTTTGCCGGTTGGTCACGAATTTCCACAAATTCAGTAGCCTATATTTAGGCATTGTTTCTTTTCCTAAATCTTCATAGTCTAACCCTCTAATTTCCCAGGTTTATTTTATTATCTTTCGCTTTTAATAACGGTTTTCGCATCTCTTACTGTGGTAAACATGGGAAGGGAAATTAAAGATTTCATGAATTAAGAATTCGTTCGATTTATTAATTTGTTCCCTTATTTCACTTAAATCATGGGTTATTTAGGGAACAAAATTAATGAAACATGGACAATTGCCACATTAATAATTCGTAGGAATGAATTAACAAGTTGTAGGAATGAATAGACTACCTGTCCTGTCACTGTGTCCCGCAGCCCTGCAAAGCGCACGATATAAAACAGTTATCTGATGAAATGATTAGTAACTACATTTCTATTGCATTTAATGTTGAAGAACTTTTATGTTGTTTCTATTTTAATGTACTTTAAAGTTTAAATCACATTAAAAGCTTAATTTGTACATTGTGAATGAATGATGATGCTTTTATATATCGTCACCGTCACTCATAGCCGCTCGCACGTGTTGAGTGCGCATGAGCCGCACGCAGCCCAACATTGAATCGGTTAACCGACCATCGATAGCCTTAATCGATTGCATCTCTTATCGACAATTAATCGATCATCTATTAATCGTTGACATTAGGGGTGGGCGATATCTCGATATTTAAAATATATCGAGATATTTTTTAAACACGATATGGATTTTGACATATCGTATATATCGATATGTTGTTTATATTTAATTCTGATTCCGCCACTTTGCTTCTTTGCCTTCTCTGTGCTGTGCTCGCCCCCGCTCGCTCGCCCCCGCCTCCTTGCTTTTGTCCCCACTCCCTTCGCGTGTATAGAACTAGTCTAAAAAACAAAGTCTAAAAACAAAAGGACAACTGGCTCCATTATATGGAGATACTTTGGTTTTAAGGCGTAGGACGAACAGAAGGCATATGTCTAACGTAGGGCCCAATGATTTCCGCGATGCAGAAAACGCGGACGGAATCCAGTCATAAAAACGGTATTTACAGTTTAACGCGGAATGTCACGGAATTGGTTAAATTTTGAATGAATTATCAAAAGTAGGTCATGCACTTAAATCAAATCGCAATATAGACTAATATCTGCAAATATTAACCCAGAAAAGTCTATTTAAATATGAATCCTGCATGTTCTGCGTGTCTGTGTTAACGAATGGCGCAGAAGCGCGTCTTCATTCATTAAACACACAGAAGCGCGTGCTGCTCGCGCTGATTTCAGCGTCTTTCCTCTCACTGATAAAGATGTGAACACATGAGGAACATCTCCAGAACTGAACCGAGAGTCACTTGCATCTGACCATTTGATTTGAGTAAAACTAGCTCATATCACATCATAGACTGTAGTATCACATACACAGAACTGTAAAGGTAAACCCGTCAAAATAAAAGTATTTGGCAGAAATATTTTACTATTGTTCAGCAGAATGTACATAGCCCACTACTACTATTATTAAAATGAAATGAACATATTTTTTTAAGGAATAATCACACAACATTTCTTCCATGTTTTATTTTTAATAGTAAATCCCCTTTGTTTACCAAAAAATAAAGTTTGCTTAATTTTAAATAATTAAAAGATAAATTAAATAAATGTTTTATGCCTTCATTTGACAACCAGAAAAATGTAAATACACAGAATTTCTGAAGGGAAAAAAATTCACATAAGGCTATTTTAAGATTTTTTTAAACTAATTAAGTTGTTTTTATGCATTTAAATAATTACACATGCTAAAACACAGAATTAGGTAACAATAAAGCATATGGTGAAGAAAAAAAATAAAACGTTTCATAGGGCCCTAAACATGTAATATTTGGCATATTTGTTTTTGCAGTAGTTTTAGGGGGGTTATTTTTCCTGTAAAGATATCGAGATATATATCGCATATCGAGATATAGCAAAATATATCGAGATATATTTTTTGCTCCATATCGCCCAGCCCTAGTTGACATCCCTAGTTATAATGTATACTTTTCTAATAGCTAAATAATCTATTTAATGATAAATTTCATTATGATCATGTGATGATGTTGAAATAAAACAATTACAGTTTGTTCCTCTCAAAAGCCTTTAGAAGACTTTGAATATAGTGCACAAGTCATACCTTTATAAAACTTGAAAGGCCTTTGTTACTGAATGCTTGTATTTCATGCTTTAAGAGCAGCATAAACATTCTTTAAAATATCTTCTTACGTGTTCCATGAAAAAGTTTGTTGTTTTCTATATATAGGCCTGTATGATGAAATATCCTTTAAATGCAGAAGAAGGCTACAGAACTGAACTGAATCTAGTAGAAACAGAAGTGGTCTTTTGGGTGACGTGTTTGACAGAAAGCTCAGGCCAGTAGATTCTCACTGAAGATTAATTTGTTGCATCTGGAGAGCTGTTGGGTGGAGGCTTGATTTTGGCATCCATTGCATGTGTGTGTGTTTCTGAAGGTGGGACGTTGCATCACTGAAGAGTCTGTTGAGGACACAAAAGCAGCGTTGTGCCCTGGTCATGTGACGCCTGTTTGGAAAGCTCCGACCATGTGATCCTGCCTCACAGAATGCTGAGTCGAACTTACGAACGCTGCCTCACCCTTGAGATGTGAGCATGATAGAGAGAAAGACTGAGAAAGGAAAGATTCAGAGCCATTAAAGAAAAAAAGACGTAGAGAAACAGGTGTGTACGACAAAACAGGAAATGAAAGCAATAGTGTGCAACAACTCTACGGTGCAGACTACGTGCACTTCTCTCATTCGGTGCTTACTCAGTCTTTCCCTGATGCTGCTGTGGGGAAGGTCTTCTCTGGAGTCAGTTTTTTGGAATGTGGAGATTTCGCAAGGACAAGGAGTGGACCGTGGGAATTGGAATTCGTCTTGCAATGGAAGGGGAACACAGTGGAATTCCACAGCTGCACCAGGAACAATAGGTTGGCAACAGATGAGTTACTGCTTGAACTTCCTTGATGCGATCTAATTACATAGCTTGTGTTGAATTGAAACGTCAAGTGATTGTACACTCATGATGCCATTCAGCCAAAGAGTTGTTGTGGGTTATGCAGAAATTCTCTATGGTTTCTGTTTATTTATTGAGCTGAAAATACAGGATATGTTGTTCTTTAGCAGCAGTTATGGGGAAGCCTTTAATAGGGAAGCTGAAAGAAACTTGTCATTTGGTGATTTGCGGATAACATGATCCAGATGCATCTATGAGGAAGTGTGTGTGTGTGTGTGTGTGTGTGTGTGTGTGCGTCAAGTTTAGTCGTCACACCCCTCTTTATCCCTGCAGACCTTGTGATGTGTTACCGTGGCAATTGGGCAGGGAATTTATTAGAGCACTTCAATAGTTTTCAGTGTCTGTTCATATGGCATTCTCTAGAAAAGGATAAGCAAACATCTGTGGTGCCATGAAGACAGTTTCTTTATTCTTTTTCAGAAAATTCTTTAATTTACTTAAGAGTAATGTTGGACTGGATGTTAAAATGATAACAATAATTCTTCAAATATCTTATACAAATACCTTGACAAGAGTTTGTTAAATTTTTTTGATATAATGGTTATGCACCAAAAGCAGAATGAAACAGCGCTACGCATTTGAACCGTGCCAAGTAGAGCATTTATCCATTCGGCTCAAAGTTTAAAAGTTTAGCACGAGCTCACTAGAGCTCAGATGCGTTTACTCGTTGATAAGTCTCGGTCACGCCACACTAAACAGCGCGGAGACATCAAGTGTGAAGCACTTGAATTCAGCAAAGAACACAAATGAGATTTAAACCAGTTTAAAACTGTAAATGCTGCTCCATGTGAAAGCGCGCAGGTGATGGAGATTTATCGCTGATTACAGAACTGGCTTTACTGAGAAGATGCACATTAAATATCACATGTTATTTATCCTGTAGCCCTATCACACAGGTTTGGAAAGATATGAGAGTTGAGTAAATAATGAGAGGATTTTCAATTTTTGTTGAAACATCCCTTTCGTTTTCAGTGGTTTGAGCATGTGGATGTTAGCAGTGTATCGCTCCGCTCTGTCACTTTAGCTGTCTGGAGTGTCGTTGCAAAGTCACTCAATAATTCAGCTGCTAGACTGAGCCGCTGATGCTTCTTGTTTCTCTC